>NW_006800196.1:308272-445516 GCF_000485575.1 Poecilia formosa | reverse complement strand
CTTGATGCGCTTAGACTTTGACTGTTTTTCCCCTTTCTGGTCCATTTTCTTCTGTGTTTCTGTGACAGATTTCTTTTCGGTGACCGGCTCTGATGTAAAACTCAGAAGTTCCTCTTTGCAAATCTCCGTCTTAAAGGAATCCTCCTGATCACCTTCTTCTTCAGGCAGAGAAGTGTCCTGATTGTTAATATTTTCAGTGCTGTACTTAGAGGACTCTTCCTTCTCTGGTGTCTCCTCCAGTACGGAGATCAATTCCTGTTCGGTAACCAGTGAATTGTCTTCCATTCCAGTATTTTCAGCTGAAGTCCTTACATCAGTGGGGGCATGTTTCTCCAACCAGATGTGAAACGGTATCATTTTCTTCTTGTTACGCCTCGTCTTTCTTGGTTGTTGCTCAAACTTAGAGGGCTGTTCTTTCTCTGCTTTGTCGACTGTCTCCTGCACTCCAGCAATGGACTCTTCTACACTGACCAGTGAAACATTCTGCTTTTCGATATTACCTGCAGAAACCTCTTGATCAACAGGGACATGTTCCTCCGAACAGGTTTTAAGTGGTACCTGGTTGTTCTCGGTGGACTCACGCTCACGTGACTGTCCGTCCCCTTTTTGGTCCACTTTTTCCAGTGCTTTGGTGCTTGATTTATTTTCAATCACCAACAAAGAGTCCTGCTGTTCCATATTTTCAGCAGACATCTTAAGCTCCTCAGCTGTGTGCAGTTCCCACCAGACTGCAAATGACATCTTCTTCTTCTTGCGCTTGGGTGGCTTGGGTGGCTGTACTTCCCTCTCGATAATGTTGTCGGATGAAACTTCTTCGATTGTACGCTTGTTGGACTCCATTGTAACTTTTGCTTGTGGTTCTAAGATAAATAACTTCTCTAGAAACTCTAGATTTCAGAGTTGAAAATCGTACTATGAACTGCTAAGTAACTTCTCAAGGGAAACGTATCGACAACGGCTGCTAACAGGTTGTGATGAAGGTTGATGGATGTGACAAGCTTATATAATCACTGGTGATGTCAGAATTCTGCCTTTGGAGTTATATTGTGATGTCACATTGTGATGTCACAGTTCCATTTGATATTCAGAGTGGGCTTGTCTTACAGATTTTTTTATTAACACGCGGATGCGCGCGCAACTTGACTGCAGAAAGAGTAGGCGGGCTTTTAAACTGTCATTGGTTGCCATAGTTACCCACCATTACCTTGTTGTTTGAGAAGGACTTCGCTGCAGTAAGCAGAAAGGGTCGAGGACAGACCACTGTCAGTCTCACACCTTATTTGGAAATGGGACCATTGCACTCCGGAATTGAAAGGGGGCGCTATTTCCTATATTATCGGTCTCCCGTTTTTATTTTCTTTTGAAATCTGGGATATAGCTTCATCTTTAAGAAGGAGTTTCACTCTCAGCATATATTTGAACTTCTTTTATTTACTTCAACACAGCTCACAGTTTTTAACAAATTCCATAGCTTTCTGTATACTTCTAAATCTGCTCCTAAATTGCACCTTTTCGGGCCTGCTACTGCCTCTAGTGGTGTGGGAGTGGTAGCACAACTAATATAATTACGTCACTAAATGAGAATACCACAAAGTCTTTATTTTATTATTAATTCTGGCATTACCTCTGGTTCAGTGCCCCTATGCATTGCATACAGTGCATACCCATCTTTTGTGCCACTGCAAACAGGTATGAGTGTCATAGCATATGTAAAGATCTTCAAGGCTTATGAAGACAACCCACAAAAAGTCTGGACTGAGGAAAACTAACTCAAGGTTCTCTTGTGTAGTGATATCTGTTGACGCAAATGTGAGTGGCTTGTGATCCAATGTTTACTATTAGCTACTGCTAACACCATTGGCAGGAGATAAGGCAAAATCAGAATAAATTGTGAGATAATGAGAGGTTGTTTAAAGTTAAAATGAAGGATCTTTAAGTCTTTGTAAGGCACCATTCCAATATATTTGGTTAAATGTTTTTATCCCGATGATTGTCTTAAACAGCTTGGGTTAGAAACTGGAGGTCTTCTCGTTTCATTTTGGCATTTCCAAGCAGCTGCAGCACAAACACCAGCTTTATTTAATGTAATTCTCTGTCATTTCCAGAGCCAGAGAGGAACTCATTTTAAGCCCTAGAGTTCCATGCCTCAGACCAGCCTACTTTAGATAACAACCTATTATTATTATTAAAATCGTATAATTATCATCTTACATGTTGAATCTACAATTGGGCACTGTTCTGTAAAACCTTGTAATTCAGTGTATTTCTCTAAAATACTTCCAATTCATTGCAAGTGAGGGCTGCTTCACAATGTAGATTGATTTCAACATGAGTGCGCATCTCAAACAATATACATTACAACACATCCTTTTCAACAATATCACAATCTATTTTTTCAATTAAGAGCTCAGAGATATCCAAACCTTAAAAATGAAATGAGAGAGAGTAAGTTACAATATTCAATATCAAATTCAGAAAAATAAATTAAAAAGTGTTGCACTTCCTTTTAACATTGTCATCTCCATTTTTTCCCCTACAGGAAAACAGGTCCATCACAGTTAGATTTCACTGAGATTATTTACATCACAATGTTGTTTTCTGCAAAATCAAATTGCAAGTTTGTGTTCACATAATATTTAATCTAATAATCTAATAATAAAAACAGCACACTGTACTCTACAAGGTACATGGTAGAGTACACTGCCAAGTTAAAGTCATAATGGCAGTATGACATTACCTTAATGATCCTATTCTTTTTTTCCTCTTAAGTTATGGAGTTATGAGGAAATATGGCCAACTCCAACACATTAATATACATATGAGCAGTGCAGTAGTCTATGCAGCTTTGTATATTACAATATCATTGTCTAAAGACATGAGAAGTTCTGTCTCAACTCCTGGCTCTGCTTTTGACAATAAATCACATTTTTAAAACCATCATAATTTTCAGCACAAATCTCCTGTTTTTACAAAATCTTTTGATCAATTCAAGTCAGTTGTAATGAGGTGAATCATTTTTTGCATCTCATGGCACATTTCATAAAAACCAGTTCTACACCATGCCCTTCATTATTATTTCTAATATTCACTCAATGAGTAATCCTACCTAACCACTCTGGACTTGTGGGCTCATGACCAGTGCTTGCTGCTTTTTCTTCATTCTCACTGATGGGCTACTAGACAAAGTTCCCTAGTTACAGGGCGTCGTTAGCACTGTTTTGTGAAAAAGTTGCCATTTTTTGCACATTTAACTGCATCTGTTTTCAGAGCTTTCATCTTTTTAATTTCTAGCCTTTCTAGCCTAGTATTATGTTATGTAGTCCATGCATATATGCTGTAATAATATATTGAGTTTGAAGAAACAAAATGTTTATGGAAATATGTCTTGCTTTCTAAAATGCATAACAGTTTTAAGCACAATTTGAAAAACATTTCTGATTAGAAAAATAATTTGCAAAACAATATTCAGCAGACTGCACTGCAAGAAACAATGAATCCAACTTCTGTAACATCCCTGGCACTTTTTTGTAAAGAGATGCTTTTATTTATTCCCTTTTTTCACCTGTGGTAAATATAATTACTAGCTTTCAGCAGACTTTTTCTTGAAGCAATTCTCATAACACAAGAAGTTCTGGTCTGTAAATAACGCCAATCAATAACTTATAAGCCTGCCCTTATAAGTAATCTTTGTCAGAGATTGTATTTGTTTGCTAATGTTTTTCAAAGCAAATTTGACTTTCCATTTACTGTAGGTTTGAAATCAGAATCATATACATACAAAACTTTAGAATATGAAAATAGATTTGTAAAAATACCTCTCAGTTTTAGCTATTTGTCCTTTTTATTTCTATACTTCCGTATAAGTTAAAGTGCTAAAACATTTTTTTCTTATTGAAAAAAAAAAATACCGCTTATGGAAAGTTGCCTTTGAGTAACGTTTCTGTGTCCTTCAATCACCTCAAAGGGGTACATGCTTACCCCCCTCCCACACACACATGCCCACACACACTTTCTGCACTAATACTCACTTTACAATGTATTGTAAGAGTGACAGATAAGGAGAAGAAAGGGACTTGCCCTGTGCTTTATTAAAGGTGACATTTATAACAAGAGCTCTGGGCTTCACTGAAGATACGTCACCAAAATATATAATTTCCAGACTCCACTAAAAACAGCACTTTTAACTCTGTGGTTGTGTGCTTAAAAGGTCACAAGTCTTTGACAGTAAAAACAATATTTGTCTGGCTCTGGTGCTTTATGTATGATCAGAACCCGCACTTGCTGGAAAAAAACGCTCTCTGTTGTTGTCGGGGTCTTTGAGAGAGAGACACTCTTGTTTCGTGTCGTGTCACTGTTACTTTTGACCAAATGGAGCAGTGAAAAGGTTTATGGCCGTCACATGTACTCATTCCAACAGTTTTGTTTCCATAGAAACACAGAGTGCCGGGCAGCCGTGTATTACAGAGTTACATAAGACCTTACCAATAATACGACAGACAATCTGATATGGGATTTCTCATTTGACTGGATTCCTATTTTGGGAATAATGCACAGCAACAGCAGAAAATAACGAAATCTGCCTTCCCTTTCTTTACCGCTGCTATTTTAGGCTACAAGGACGTACTGCACCACTTGAGGTTTCTGTCTGATAATGTTTACATATACTTAACATAATGTTTGCATCTCTATCAAATATTAAACGGTGTCATGGCCTCACTGAGAGCGGAGGTGCACAGTTCAATATTAGTGCTTTATCTCTTACAGTGTGTGCCATATGAATGTGGGCGTAGCAGAACAGCAGGTCTTCGCAACACAATTGAACATACGTGATGCAACTCTGTCTATAATTATGCAGTGCTCCGGCATTGGGCATTGAATAATGAATGTAAATGAAATGTGTTATATTTAGAGATTGTGTCCAGTACCATTAGTTGTTAGTTTTAGAAGAATGATCCTTATCTGAGAGCCTCCTTTGTGGGCGGCTTGTCTTAGACGTGGAGTAAACTGAAACAGGAGGCAGGGTTTCACAGAGGAGACAGAGGTCTCACAATAACTCTTGCATCATCTGCAGGACCAACAGAGCATTATCAATAGATGTAAGATGAAACTATCAGAGTGTTGTGTATTGCGATACAGTTTTTTGCCTTAGGCATAGCATCGGTTTACAACTTCATTGCTTGTAATACATGGGTTAAGCTGTTTTTAATATTGCAGCCATGTATTTACAGTATCGATTTCAGCTTAGCATTGCATCACTAAGTCCAGTGTTCAATAAAGCAGATAACTTTTGATGGTGATTAGGTCAGCGTTCCGAGCCTATAAAAAACATATGTTTGTCTTGATAAGATCTCCTCAGATTTGGTACGCCGTGACCACGTACGTCGATGGCGACAATGTTTTGGCTGGAGGCTGTTTAACAGGCTCACTATGGAATAGGATTTCTATTCACGCTTAACTCTCAAACGCTTTGGCCCTCAAGTTCACATTAGCTTTGCCCGCTTCATTCACCGCAGCACGCTTGCATGAGCCTAAAGGCACTGGGACTTTGAAGCAATAGAGCTGAAGTAATATTGTGAATACCCCAAACGCACTTGATGTTCAGTCTCCTGCACATCTGTGATTGTGTGCAGGGTTGTGATCAGTGAATTATCTCACGGCACTGGGAATCAGGCGGAATTGCAGATGCTTCTAGTTGGGGTGATGACACTCTGGCTGTCAGCAGCCGTGTCTCACAGTAAACAAGTGCCCCTCAGTTTTGGGAACCAAATGTCTGCACGAATAATATTAGGTTCGGATTAGACCAGTGATGATGAGCAAATATTTGATTAATTGGATTCATTTGAGACACAAATGTCCTCACAAAGAAATATTTATTCAGTTTAACAGTTTAAGCCAGATTCTCAGTCTTGCAAATGAGTCTGTTAAACGATGTCTTCACATTATATCAAACACAACTGCTTCAACCAAAGCCTAAGTTTCAAAACCTATATATTAATACCTTGTAGAAAGTCAGCAAGACACTTCTCTGCTTCAGTTTTGTTACTAAAATGTATTTGTAGTCTGTGCAAAATACATTCCATTATACATAAATAATAATACAATATAAATAAACAATATATTAGTAATATATAATTGTTCACATTTGTGTTTTATGTGTAGATTATGGAAATTAATGATGAAGTGTGGATTGTTCCTCTAAAATGGACAAAATAAGTGCATTTAATCATATTTCAAATGTTTTGATATTTAATGATACACATTTATTGAACAAACAGTGGAGAAAAATAGTAACAAATTAACAATCTGGATAAAACAGACAGTCTTAGGATTTTTTAAACATCAATTGGAATTGAATGTGAAAATGATAAATAAAAATCTCATAAGAAATTTATCATGATAAACGACAAATGATAAACCATACAATATATTCTCGCCCCTGTTCTGAATGTAATTTTTTTTTCACTTAAACAAATTGAAACTTACAAGTTTGTAGATAGATAGATAGATAGATAGATAGATAGATAGATAGATAGATAGATAGATAGATAGACAATTTTAGCAGAACAGTATCATAAAATCTAACCGTAGTACTGAAGAATTCCTTTTGTGATATACTGATTAAACTGAAATAATAAAAAACAACACAAGAATGTAAATACTTGTAATATTTTGCTTTGTACTTTTGTCTTTAGCTTTACCTTTTTTTTTTTTTTTTTGGAAAAAAATGTTATGTTAAGGAAGAGTTCACAGCTTTTCAAACACCTTTGATCAATTCAGGTGTGTTGTAATGTTTTAATATCATGGCACAGAGCTATGCTGCATACTAGCCTACCCCTTGTTTGGGTGATGCCATGCACAGCTATTTTTGTCTTTTTCCAACTTTGTGCACACCTTCCTGATAGCGTGGGACGCAGGACCTTTCTACCACCCACAGAGGCATTGCTCTCTCATCCTAGGATGGAGAAGAAAAGCAGGTAAACAGCATGGTAGATGCAGAGTGCTTGTTGTAGCAACAAGAGGAAGACATATTGCTAAATGGCGGCGTGTACACAGCGGGCTGGATCACACGTTTGACACGGTTCCCTCTTGGCGCTCCCAGCATTTTTCCCTTGAAATGCACATTATGTTTGGTGTAAGATATGGAATCTTTTCGTGCCAGAGGGGTCAAGTTGAAGTGGAGGTATGAGGCGTTGGTATTAGTGTCAGATTCAAGTCCAAGCTCTTTCATATTTCATATCTATTATTTCATCAAGCCAAGTCGAAAGTCATTAAAATTTGTGTTTCGAGTCTGACTCAAGGCACATGACTTGAATCCACACCTGTGAAAATTACCATTTCCTCATTTACATACCTCACAAATGACCACAACACATTTGTGGTCATTAAATAATAGACTCTGCTCTATCATTACTATTATACAAACTTGTATGAAACGACTATTGTGTTTATAGTGAAATCAAATGAGCAAACATGTTGTATATTTTATATACGTTACAACCACCTCTCTGTCTGATTCCACCGCTCAAGAGGAAGAAAATGTTATCCAACTTCCCTTCTAGGTCTTCTTGTATAGACAGTTCTAGCTATTGCGTAATACAGCCTTGCATCACACAGCTATGGTAAATGTAGGTGGATTGTTTCTGTCCCATGTGCGTAAACCTGAGGTAGGATTCAAAACTGCACTTGTTTACGAAGTTGGAACGAAAAAATAAAATGATTTCTACTGAACAAAACACAGATATGTGTGCAATACTTAGAAGAGTGAACGATAAAATGTTTTGAAGTCAATTAAGCTTTATGAAAAAGACATACGCTGAAACGGAAAATTGAAATGGACCATTTTTGATCCGTGTTGTGCATTTGAAAGGTAGGGATACAAACATGTTGTTTTTTTGTTTTTTTTAATTCAAGAAGTCCAAAAGGCCAAAATCCACTTGTGATGGGATGATGTAATACCACTTTCAGAATCCACTGCTGATTTTCTGCAAGACGTTAAAAACAGATTTTTACAGCTGAATGTTAATATTATGAGACTCGCAGGGCTTTGCTTTAAGCAGCAGTGTGTAATATTAGACAGCTACAACAGGAGCTGCTGAATATCGTTGATGAGTAATCACTAACAAGCCTCCAATAAGTTTGCATGAAAAGATGTTTGTGTTGACTAATTTTAAAGACAGGGTTTGCTAACTGTATTAATTTCCTTTTGTGTATATGAAGGGCGGTTTGACGCAGGGGTTTAATGGAATAAATGTTTCTTCACAGGGGGAGCATTTATTCCAAATTCATCATGGTGTGATTTGGAGCAGACATAAACACTCAGATGAAACAACCAGCACATGCAAAACAGGATGTTTTGTTTTCAATTTGTTCTTTAAAATGGACACGACTGAACAGTTTAACCCGAAATATTTCAATGGATATGCAAAATCCCTAATGTATAATTTAAAGACTTTTGCATGAGTTTTAATTTGCCTTTGTTGCATCAAAGAAAGTTAAATGTTTTCCTGTGGACATGTTCTGTGATAATGTAGTACTCACAGGGAGTACTGACTATCTTAATCCTTCATCTTTTGTAGCTAGAAGCCAAGCTTAAGATGTGAACTGAAAAAAAGCAAGTAGCATAAAAGGTGATGTGAGGAAAAATCCGTTTCTGCAGTTACTTTGTTTTTCTGAGAACCTTGTTTCTTTACTTTAATATCACAAAACGAAACTTTTTATCTTTACACAATAGGTAAGCCTTAACCTGTAACACTCCAATGCAAAGTTATTCATACTTTTTCATATTTTGTGTTGTTACAAAAGCAAGGTTTTGCAGGCTTATGGCATTCAGCCCTTATCTTTGCAGCTGTAAATCTTTTAGGGCGTCTCTTTACCTGCACATTCAGAAAGTGAAATTGCTTTGTCTATTATTTTGTTTAATTTCTTCTTGAAATCCCTCTATTTGGTTCCCTTCATCTTACCATCAACTTTGACCGGCTTCTCTAGTTCTACTGAAGACGAGCAACCCCACATCCTGATGCTGCCAGCACCATGTTTCACCACAGAGATGAGGTGTTCAGGGAGATGTGGGGTGTTAATTTTATACCGAACAAAGTATTTGCAGCTCAAAAGTTCCATTTTGGTTTCATCTACCAGAGCACCTTCTCTCATGTATTTTTTGTGTGTGTGTGTGTGTGTGTGTGTGTGTTCTATATGACCTGTGGAAAACTGCTAGTAGGACTTCTTAAAGCTTTCTTTCAATAAATTGCTTTTTTCTTGCCAATTTAGTTTAAATACCAATTTGTGGAGCTTACAGCTAACAGTTGACTTACTGACAGCTTCTCCCACCTGAGCTGTGGATCTTTGGTGCTCACAAAACATCTTTCCAGATGTTTTTTTTTTTTTTTTTTTTGGTAATTCGTGTTTCTTTGCATGGGCCTTTTACATAAAATTTCGATAAAATACATTAATTAGCTTGCGTTGGGCACTGTTTGTAGAATTAAAAGGCACACTGAAGAACAAATCTGAACGAATAATGGACTCAGGTGCTAATATCAAGTTTAGCACTGTGCCGTAACTGCATGACAAATATGCTTCCAGGTTTTTTCTTAGCTTTTATGTCAAAATGAATTGAGGCTTTCAGGATTAAATATTTTGTAATTCATATAAAACTCACACAGCAAATAACTTTTAATTATTTTTCAAATTAGCCTGGAAAGTGCTTGCAAACATCACGTGCAGAAAAATAAAAATCAATTAGGCTCATTATTCAGGGAGCTGGCTCTGTAATGCAATAAATGTTGTTTCGATGGGGCTGTTATGTTTACAGTAATGTTTGCTTTGTAATCTAAAAATAGCACAAATAATGTTGGAAATATTATTGATTTTATGGAACGGCGCCAAGCACATAATTGAATCAGAGGCACATTGTTTCACATCGGAGCCACAGAGCAATTCAGTGCTGCTTTCTTTGCACAGCGAAGACGTTCATTTATATGATTCCAGAAGCTTAAAAGTTTCTTGTGTTTCTCTGGCAGGGATGACCTGCCAGGCGAGGACGTCGTACACGGAGGACGAGGTTCTCTGGGGACACCGGTTCTTTCCTGTCATCTCCTTGGAGGAGGGCTTCTTCAAGGTGGACTACTCTCAGTTTCATGCCACGTTCGAGGTGCCTACTCCTCCTTACAGCGTGAAAGAGCAGGAGGAGGCCCTCCTTCTGTCCTCGCCCCTCATGGCGCCCTCCCTGTGCAACAGTGGGGAGAAAAACAGCTCCCTGGACTGCCTGGAGACACTGGAGGACAATGACAGCACCACCAAGCTGCCTACCAAGCTGCAGAAGATCACGGGCCGGGACGGTCTGCCCAAGAAGCTGCTGAGGATGAGCTCCACCACCTCAGAGATGACTTACAGCTTCGGAGACCTGCCCATGAAGCTGCAGCGAATCAGTTCAGTCCCCGGCGTCTCTGATGACAAACAGGCTGGGAAGGCCTCCAAGATCAGCACAGAGCCCATCAGTAAGTCGGTGGCGGACTTGCCCCCGAAGCTGCAGCGACTAGCTGGGGGAGGAGGCGGGAGGATGGACGGACACTTGCCACCTAAACTTAGGAAAATGAACTCGGATCGCTTCACATAAAAGCACACAACCAATTTTAACTCCTGCTATCTCCTTTTTTTTTCTGAACCTGAAATCCTTGTACTATTCCGTATTTATTAACGGACAATATTCTTATATTAAAGGAGCTGTAGAATACGTGCACAAATACCTTATATAAAGTAGGGGGATGGAAATGAGCACATTTGTCCCTGGATGTAAGTGTTCTTGCTCTAATGAAAGACCTCAGATTTATTTATTTTTCTTTCTCTTTTTTTTCCTCTTTTTTTTTCTTTTTTAGGATGATGTACAATTAGCACAATCTGGCATGTAAGAAGCGACGCATGTAGAACCGAATCTCAGTTTCTGGCATGACAATTTGTTGATTTCACAAAACAAAAAGACCAAAAAAAAAACAAAAAAACAATTTCATTAGTGAATTTACAGACAGTGGACAATTGCACAAAGCCATATGATTTACACCACTGAAAACTTACATTACACTGGTTCTAATCTGTAGTGAAGAAAGGCACATGTTTGTTTTGAGTTGATTGCTTTTGTTGTTTACTGTAAAATTGTGGCAATGTTACGTTGGTTGCATGCTCCTCTTACTGACTTAGCTATACAAAGGTAATAGACAAAGATGTTTAGCCTTAACTATATTACCTTGTTCCCATTTTCATGTTTGTTCACAGCTGTATTTTTTGGTATTTCATATACAGACTATTTTACCATGTGCGCTTTAAAGATTTTATCTGATTGAATACAGAAAGTGCTACTAGATGATGCATACTATATTTACAAATGCGTTATTAGCGTCAGTAAAACTGGGCACAACGATACGCAATTTTCACTTGCTTATTAATGTAACACTTAAGTTGAAATACTCTATAGCTGTAACCGATAAGCACAAAACAATCATATAAATCCTTAAGATGTTAGAAAGCCTTTCTTGTCTCATTATATACCAAAATGCAATCTTCAGTAAGCCAGTGCCGCTTTAACAAGGGCACCACTAGATTTTCAACTTACGTGTTACTGGTTAGATTTGGTGGGCCTGTAAAAAAAAAAAAATTGAAATAATCTTTGTTTTTAGGGACCATAATATTCCTCCTTTGTGATGAAAGCAATAATATTATAAAAACTACAACCTACAGCCACAGGGTCTACCACACCCCCTATGATTGTTTTGTTTACTTGATCTGTGCCATGAAATCTGATTTTCTCTAAATGCATCAAAGACATTGTATGATAACTGATCTATTCAGGAATAAAGATCTAACGTAACTATTTAGTATCTTGGTACTTGGTGGAATATATTTGGTGCGTTGCACGTTTTATGAACGCCTTACTGCCGGCTGATTACAAGAGGTAATAATCAGAAATTCAAAAAATATACATATTCATGTACTTATATGACCTGTTTGCAGCTCACAGCATTTATTTATTTATTTATTTTTTTGTGGTCTCTAACAGATTTTCTTTCAGGATTTAGCTCCATCCATCTTCCCATACACTCAGACCAGCTTTCATGTCCCTCCTGAAGGAAAAAAGACACAGAACAATGCTGCCACTATGCCCATTAAACACTCCATGTGTTCAAGGTTATAAGCATTACTACTTTTCAGTCATAAATCCATTACCAAAATGCAAAAACCTCTTATCTGCAGCATTGTCTGATTGGTGGATATAACTTGGAGGACCAAGTTATAATTGCACTCTGCTTCAGTCTTATCCATGAAAATCCCTCTCATTGTTGGGACAAAATAGTCACCTGATTAAAAAACTACCATCAGGTTTACTGGGAAGACGTTGGAGCAAAATAAGAACCATTTTTCTGATAGAAAATCTTGCAATTTGATCATCAATTTAGCATTGTACAAGTAGCCCTAAAAGTTTTTTTTTATTCATCTCTCACCTAACTCTTCTTGTTAGCTGCTTCTCCAATTAATACTCTCAATACCCTGTGTTTCAAGTTTGGTGGACAGGGATGTCGTCACTGGTTTGCTGTCGTGTAAACGGTTTACATTTTTTAATAACAGACTAAACAGTGCTCTTTATGATGTTTAAAGTTTAGGACTTTGTTTTATAACCTAACCCTGCCGGAAACTTCTCCACAACTTTATCTCTAACATGTCTTCACGACACTGTTTATTCACTAATATTTTCTGAACCCTTCACAATCAGCTGGATTTATGGGATTGAACTGCAACTAAGATTGCAGTTCAATCCCACTGTCTTTTACGAATAGGTGATTTATCTGTTTATTTCATTTACAGTTCGAAGTGAACATGCCACATGTCAGCACAAAGAAAGTTCTGAATGAAAAGGAGTAGTCTGAAGAAAGAAAATCTTAATCTATTTTTGAAGCAGCTGGTTGGACTGTATTTATTTTGGGGTATCAGAGTAACAGAAGTTAAACACAAATGCAGACTTTTCATAATTTTATTTGTACCATAATTTCTGGACTATTAGCAGCTACTTTTCCCACACTCTTTGAATACTGTTTGGCTTTGTAACAACGTGTTTCAAAAAGCTGGACTGCTGCGTGATGAAGAGGACAGCACAAGCTCAAGAGAAAGACAAAAGTGACATTGGAATGACAATGAAAGAGAGACTGAGGAAGTGTGTGTGTGTGTGTGTGTGTGTTTGTGTTTGTGTATGAGGCCAGGGATGTTATTGGAGGGCATGCACAAAAACCATCACTGCACCTCACCCACACAAATACAACCACATCCCTAACTCGCATAATGTGCGTGGCATACAAAACCCACACAATGCACCCGACCCACACAAATACAGGCCACATGTGCGCAGTGCAAATGGCACACAAAAAACAGCAGTGTGGCACCGAGTACAAGACAGTCAGTTCCTGCCCCACACAAACAGGACACGTGAGCGCGATGCGCATGCCGCTCAAAAGCAGCGCATCTGACCCACACGTACATACATCCCCACATAGACTATTTGATACAAATTACGCCAAATAATACAAATGGAAAACAAAGCCTACCTATTTTAAGTACGGTAAACTGTCTTCCTGCCAGTTCCCAGGGTCAGTCTTCCGTCTGTGACATCCAGAGGAGGAGTAGGTGAAGTGATGACATGTCTGTTTACTCATCTTTAGATAGCTTCACCATAAAGCCACATTTAGCTAATGGAAGAAGCTCCAGCTGCAAAGTAAACAATACAAATTAACCAATAAATGTTTTGCATGGGATGTGTGTGCATTTCCTTGGAGACGCACACAGTTTTACATACAGGATATGAACATTTTAATTTTTGGACAAGTTCAGGAGAATGTTTGGGAAAGCAGGAAATTAAATATGGATCAAGAGCATGCAGTGGAAGGCTCCTCTAGAGCAGCAGGCATTGATCCTGATCCTCAGATCCTGTTTTGGACATTTATCTGCTTCAGCGCAGCTAAATAAATGATTGATTGATTGCACAACTTAATGACAAGCAGAAGAAGCTATTCATTCACTAATTCTGGGCATTTTGAAGCAGAAAACAGACAGGTCAGTCCCCAGCAATAGGGTCCCTTAGAGATCCTAATAGGAAGGACATGATGCAAAAATGAAGTTGTAGAAACTTCTATGTTCTTTACATCAAAATAGAGTAGTCTGTCTTATGTTCATACCAGTATCACATATAGCCCAATATGACCACAGCATCAACAAGCGAGGTGCAGCCCACAGACGATACACAATCCAAGCTATAAACACGATTGCACACTGGCTCATGTTAAATGCTTCAAAAATGTAACTGCTGTGTTTGCACATTTTATCACCCAGCTATGTTCGAGAGATTTTGGCATAGGGTGCTGCAGGGAAAATCTCTTAAAGAAGTCTGGAATGCAGACATTTGCATTCAGAACATACAGTGGCTGCAAACCCCGAGGAGCATTTCTAGAAAACTCCACGACTACAGTGAATGTGTGGAAACCACCTCCGTTTGCAAGATTGCATGGCCTGATAATGTTCAAGTGTATTTATCTATGAACAAATAGACCACGCTTTAGGCTGGATGGAGAAGGCAGTTATTTTCTTTTCCTTTTTCTACTTTTTCTTCTACTTGCTGTTTCCTTTTGCTTTCCCTAATATTAAAAAAAATAGTTATTTAGGTTTAGGACAGCAGTTGCTACTCAGACATTTTCAGGACTGTTCTTTCACTTAAAGAGCACTGCTTCTCAGTGTTGCCTCGATGTACTGAAACTGATGGCCTTCTAAGTGGATTTCTAACACTGTAGGCTGCAGCAGATTGAGAATGGGCTGTGATTACAGTTTTGGCTTTTAATCTCACAGGAAATCTAACAAACAATTTAAGAAAAAAAAAAAAAGCCTTCTTTCTTGAAGAAAGGGAAGCCAGGGGTCCAATGCCCTCTGCAACATGCGTTAAGTAAACACATGTTGCAGAGGGCAACATGCTGGAGGTAATTTAAAAAATGTACAGAGCATGAAATTATAAAGGATAGCATCTCAGAACTCCTCACGTTGAGTTGCAACTTGGCTGCTGAGCCTTTTTAGGGAAAAACTACTGCTGAACTAATGCTAACTGAAAAAGAGAAAATGTAGATTAAAGTAGCTCTTCTTTCTTTTGAATAGTTTTTTTTTTTCTCACTAAATTAGCGAAAAGCCTTGCACCTTTTAATTGCAACTTACATGATATTTTCTGTGATAGTATTTGAAAAACAAATGTGTTTTCAATAACTAAAGTGAATTGATAAATACTCCTTCAACACCTAAATTTTGAATAACCTCTTAAATTGAAAACTGGCAACAGCAGAGATTTGAATGGAAATACTCAGTGAATAAAACATAAGAGTTTGTTCTTTGGGATTAGTATTGAACAACACGAACAGGAAAATTAAATTCTTCTTGCAGCAGAAGCACAACCCAAAATGTATTGGGGGGGCATGTCGTGCTGTGTTCCTCTCAATTTTGCAACATTCTGCGCAGAGTACTGCTTACTCACCAAACAGGAAGAGCAACAAGGTAAAATCTCAAAGTAAATCACTGTAGCCAGTTACATTAGGAATCCACTTCCTCTTTTAGCTCTTCTTCTGTATCTGGTTGTCAGATTTTATCTGCACTTCCATCTATTATTTAAAATTTTAGCTGCAGCACCTCAAGCAAAGGTATAAAAGCAGAGGCGAGACACCTGCTGTGTGAAAGTACAGAAAGATGCTTAACAGATTAAACGTCAATTTGGCTAAGAGATATTCTGAAATAGGCAGACTTGGAGTAGGAACTTAAGGCTTCTCAACATTTTTTTTAAATCTTTATAGCGCTCCTCTACTTTCTTAAAAATCACAATTTGCTTGTTCAAATGTAAATATGGGTATTAGCCTTACTGACTACTTCAGGGTACTTTGTTATTTAAAACATGCAACTTTTTAAGCCATTCTTGCTTCTTACCAAACTAATGCACCACACATTACTGACATAGATCTATAAATACGGATGTTTTACTAATTTAAAAATACACTGAACAGTTGTACAATGTTACACTGATATTTTTGTAGGTGAAATAATTGTTGATGGACAGTCAACAAATCAAATTAAATCTAAATTGATGACTGGGACATTAATGATGTATGTAGTAGAAACATTCTTCTGCAAGTAGTTACTTTGAGCTTATTATATATGTGTGAAAACTTACAAAAATATTTCAATAGTGCACTGTAGATAAAGAATTATGTTTTTAAATTGATATCATTTAGCTATAAGTTCAAAGCAACCTGGGGTGGGGGGTCATTCTTACTTATTTGTTGTTTTACTTGGCAACACACATTGCCTGCAAACAAATTTGATCTGTTTCTAAATTTAGATAAAACTGAGTCAGACAAACAATAACACATCGACGCAAAGGCAGTGTCACCTCTTCAGGCACTTCCATTGTTTTAATCATACTCTTGTGTAATCAGTGCTGCACTTTATTTTCACAGCACACCATTTGTTGCTGTTAACTATGCATGTATAATAATGTGTATTTGAAGAGAGCCCCTAAAGAACTTCTGGTGATAAAAGTCAGTGCCATTATTGTACTTATCAGAAGCAGATAGGTTAATTGTGTCTTTATCCTCAGATAACCCTCCCCTCCTTAATAAACCCATGGGACGGATCGACGTATCAAAACTGCTGATGGCATTATCCTCAGTCTTTTCGGCGATGGGGTTCAAATCTTTTTAGGCCACCTTAAATCAGCAATTGTTCTGCTGGAAAACAATTGCCCTTTATCACCAAGGAGATCTGTGCTCTGGATGTCACTTTTTTTGTGGGTGTGTGGGTGGTGGTGGTGGGGTTGTCTTTTGTCTGAGCCTATCCTCCGAAATAGCATTTAAAAGCTCAAATAATTGGCGGAGACAGAGACGGAAGAAGTGGGAGGGCTTAGTGGGGAAGAGAAGACAGGACTGTTCATGGTTTAGAACCTTTTTTAAAAAAAAAAAAAACCCTCAAAAATAATTACTACTTGGAGCGATGTCTTGATAATTTACTGTTTCTGTTTTATCCGACATGACAACAACTTCTGTAAAGTCATCAAGTGGTAATTATGGGACAAAGAAACAAATGTGCTCAAAAATGGAAGCATTTCCATTGTCTCTTTACTGGTTTTATTGATTTTAAACACTTCTATAATCACATCAATTATGATTAACATACTTTACAACCAAGTTGAAAGTGGCTCACTGACTAGATGGCACTTCTTGAACCACATCAGTGCCAGTGTCAAGATGAGATAATATATGAGGCATCACATATGGAGATTTGTGCAACAAAAAGACTGAGCTGCGGGTGTCTTTTTGCACTGCATGACAAATGTCTTCTTAGCGTCATAACAGCTAGTCTTTTTGCCTTTGATGTCTGGTGACATGCTTTATTTAAACTGCAACAAAAATACAGCATGAAGAAAATAAAGTGGAAATAGAGCAGGTGAAAACAATAACATATATATATACAATTTTGACTTTTGCAGCAAGAAACTTTTTTTTTATGGGACACATTATTTAGCAGGACTGTTATTGTTTTTTTCAAATATGGCTAGTTTCCAATAATTTTGCTGCCTCGATGAGCACAGAAATTGCATTCCAGCAGTTGGTTGTTGAGAACTAATATGAGGACTGAGACCTTGTTTACCAATTATTTTCATCAGAACAAATGGGGTTGCAGCATTCATTTTAAGCAAAATTGAATTTATTTCTATAATTTGCTCACGTGAATGATGCAAAACAGTATTAGCAGAAATCCAAGTCTCTCTTTAACAGCATCATACTATGCTACTTAATATGTTGTGCAAAAATAATGCATCTACTAAAAGAGGAAAAAAAGGAAACTTTTTACAGGACTTACAGCCTCCTTTCTGAAATATTTATCAAATTTAAAGATTACTTTTAATGAACTATGGATGACTTAACAGTAACCAAAAGGTTAGTTTCCTCTAATGGCGATTTTTGAGAAAAGTTTGCGAAACATTTTCTCAAAAGAAGAACTTACCCAGTAAGTTCTGAAAATATGTGAGTAGCCTTCATGTTGGAAGATTAAGAGAGTTCGGAATGGGAAATTGCTGTGCATGTATGCTGTTGAACACGCCTTTTTACAGTGACACTCAACCTGCTGTTTTCTAACTAAGAAAAATGGTTTTAAATTTGCTTTGACAAAACCTAATGGGTTAATTTGACACTTTTAACAATTTTGTCATACTAAAGATGTAGGATGTTGTCTCTGGTTTGTCTCATGACAAATTCCCCTTCCTGTGAACGTGACTAAATGGGTTAAGCTCCTTTTATTTCTCTGGGTTTAATCAAGCATTAAAATGAAGGCCTCGATAATTAACCTGCATGTCAGTGTAACCACAATGGAAAATATAAAAAGCAATGTTTTCAACTGAAAGTCTAATTAATATTTTTACACACTGAGTCAGTCATATTATTCAGATTAGTCTAAATGCATCTAACCAAATTGAGAGGCGGGAGAGAGAGGAAGAGGGGAAAGTTTTCAAGGCCAGAGTAGTGATTTCCAATTAATCTTTATTCTTGCAACTCCTGATTCATGAGCTCTAGGTGGGATTTAACGAGGTTTAGTTTGGGTCAGGAAGCTTAGTGCTCAGTCAAGCTCAAGGTGATGCAGGTAACAACTCTGTAAAATAAATACTAGCCCTCTGTTGCTGCTTAATCCCGCTAAAAGAGAAAAAAAGAGAAAAGAATAAGCGCTTATGTAGAAGGCAGCTTCTTATTTCGTGACTGAAATGTTGCTTCAATCAAGAAATCATTCATCACTTTTATGTAAGTCCCATTTGCTTTAAACTAAACAAGCTAAAGGATTTCTGTCTTTTTACTAAATTAAAACCACATTATTTATTAACCAATTTACCAGAATTTCCTCTTGAACTTTATCGTCCATCATGAATCCCCAAAGATCAGTCCCTTCCAGCGGTAGACTAAGGCGAACAAAAGACAAAACTGACAGAGAGATGAGAGAAGTGCATTACAGACAGACAAGGAGACCCAAATTGGTGCGTGGGATGAATAATACATTTTGTTCAATCCTTCTAGTCCTGTAAGTTAGCAAAATGACAGTGATCAAAGTTGAGTCTGGGAGGATTGGTATTAAAGTAGAGATTAAAAATGGCTGGGAGAATGTAAAGGAGAACACCAGAGGGGGGGGATAGAGGATATTTCTGTCTCTTGTCAGATTCTGTCATGACTTGTTTTACATTTGCACTTTGCCTCCTTATCCCAACGCTGCTCTCCTTGCAAATCAAATAGGTTTGATAATTTGATGTGGAAACAGCTGCCACAGCCCGGCGTGGCGACTGCAGAGTCGGTACGCAGTGTCGCCCTTTGTTTTGTTCCATGAAGGCGCTTAAAATGAATGTGGCGAAAGATGGGTTGAGGGAAAAAGTGATGGCAAAAAAAATATTATTTTTAAACATATCCTCATGCTCGCAGATGCACAAACACATCCTCTGCATAACCGTCCACACATAGCCACAACAGATGCCTCGTCTCTGGTGTATTGTATTTGTAAGATAACGGGCCGGTGTGGGTGTTTGCAAAACAACTCAGTTTGCACCTGAGTCAAAATCTATCTCTGCTTTAGTCGCCAACAGCGCGGGGAAAAAGGAGCTGAGTAGGACACATCACACCAAGCCCACTCTCTTTGAAGAATACCGCGTCCGTCTGCCTGATGCTTGCTCTATCTGCAATTCATGTTTGCTGTAAGATCAGCTAGCGATTGCAGTCTTTCTGGCATAAATAATCATTTTTTGGAGAACAGGAAAAAGCGGGGTCTCTTTTCTTTGTGCTACGAGAGGCCACTCTACGTCCTTCAGCTGAAAACGTGAATTTAAGCAGAACGTGATGTGCGAGTCATGAGTGTAGAAGGATTTTTTTTTTCTTTTGTCACATTTTAATTAGCTTTGTGTTAATGAGTCTGCTCACTATTAAAACTTTATGAAATACATAAAATGCCGTACAAAAAGATTAATTCCTCTTGAGCACATTTTGTAACCTTACAGCCACAGAATTTAGTGTTATATTGAGATTTGTGACAGTCCAACAAAGAGAAGCTCAATGTGAAGTGGAAGGAAAATGAAACCTGCTTTTTTAAATATTTTTTTTTTCAATAAAAAAAAAAACCCAGTAAAATGTGGTATTTGTGTTTTCTCTGATATTCATTAAAAACAGTCCAACAGTATAATTATCATTAGAAATCCACCTGTGTGTAATTTGATCTCAGTGTAAATACAGCTCTGCTTTGAAGGCCTCAGAACATTACTGAGCAAATATCATAAAATCCAAGGAGAACAGCAGACAGAGCAGACATAGGGTTGTAGAAAATCTTAAGGTTAGACTAGTTACTTTGTCTTGGTCACATAAAAACAAAACAAAACAAAACAAAACAAAAAAAAAAACAAAAGAAAAAAAGTTAAAGGAGAATCAGTAACTTTCCAAGATAATTTAAATACCAGTCATTTGAAGAGTCTGTTAATGAAGAGATATTTATGTAAACTGAACAAACGAAAAATATTAGGTGAGATCCATATGCTTCTATGTGGAGGATGTGTACACTTCTTTAAAATAGCTGCATACAAAAGGGGGCACCAAACAGTAACCGTGGTGCTTTAAGCTCAGCCAGAAGGACTGAAATAAAACAAGTGCTCTCTCACAATCCATGGCTGCTAAAAATAAGCTCGCTCAGACGAGGGTGGCAGATTCTCGGCTGCATCCTCTGCTCTGTGGCTGTGGAGGCAACTGTTTGATAAGTGTAGAGCTATGAGAAAGAGATTTTAAATGTGTGCTTCTGTAAGCGTGATGTGCCGTACAGAGAGGTTCGGAGCCAGCTCACAGTACAGCTCCAAATCCAGCATCTTGTACACACTCTGCAAAATCTTAGTTACAATCACAACTTTTGATGAAATCAAGTCAAATGCACACACATGGTTTTGTTGTAAAGCCGTGTGAATATTTATAATAGATATTAAAATACCTGAAACTGCAAAAAAAAAAAAAAAAAACAATTAAACGTGCATTTTAAATACTTCATAACAAGGATTTCCCAACACTTGTTTCCTAGCAACTGCTACCAGAATACATCGAATCTGCATGTAGCCAGGATTTTACATGTTTTAATTCAAATTTGGATAATTTTTTCATGTTTTTGGGTTCTGTGAGAAGGCGTGTGTATTCGATGACGATGAGCAGAACAATAAAAACCCAGACTAAAGGCTCGTTTCACCTGGCTGAGCAAAACCTTTCCCCCCCCTTCTGCTGGTCACTCACTTCATCATTGTCTCTTCACTGCCATAGCACTGTCTGCTGAGGTAGTAGCGGAATGAATATTTCAGGAGTCAACATGGCATTCCATTTGTTACTTTGGCTGTGAACAGAGTTGGAGTCTCCCCACAGGTACTTAGGTGTTTAGACCCTGCCAAAAGCCTCTGTTCACTCTACACAAACAATTGGCAATTTGCTCACAAGCAATTACAACTGAAATTTGGGATGTGCACCAATTTACATCCCCTATTTTCTGCTTAGATAGTAAATAAATCAAGTGGTTTTCTAAAGATAACATCTAAAGAACAGA
This sequence comes from Poecilia formosa, assembly GCF_000485575.1. Taxonomy (NCBI): domain Eukaryota; kingdom Metazoa; phylum Chordata; class Actinopteri; order Cyprinodontiformes; family Poeciliidae; genus Poecilia; species Poecilia formosa. The sequence continues at coordinate 423,862 of NW_006800196.1, read as the reverse complement.
TGTGGAATGGCAAATAAAGGAGGAGATGGGTGTCAAGAAGCCAAATCATCTATGCTGCACCAATAACACATTTGTCTTCTCAGTGAATTTGTTTTTCCAAAACTGAATCTGCAGGCTATTAATAATCTGCAGAGTCTGTTTCTGGATGAAGATGCTACTTGGTCTAAATACCGAGATGTTGAACAGCCTCGTGTTTACAGGCTATATGAATTTGTTGGATGCAGCCCTCCATGTAATTCATAATGCACTCCCCTCCCATGCATTTTTGATGCTATGGAAAAATAGAGCAGGCTTAAAGCCTCCACTTTCCCTCACCACGGGAGCCTAACCTCCCATTGGTGTTTAGCCTCAGGGAGCTGATTGGACTAAATGTTGCAGAATGAAGCACTGTTTTCTTCATCTCTTTGTGTTCTTTCTTTGTCAGGGTCACGTAATCACAAAAGGGCTTAATTTTCTCGTCCCGCTGTTAGTTTGAAGGTCTGGCAAGATCAATGGGTTTCAGGACAATAAACATTAAGATAAACAGTGAAGGGTGAGGTCACTGTGGAACCCAAGTGACACATGAGTGGGCCAAAAAAGTGAACAGATGGGTTTCAATTTTACTTCAGTTAAAGGCAGAGTGGCTGAGTCACAGTGAGAAAAACAGGTCAACAGATACAGAATTTACCAAAATATCAATACACCCTGAAGTTTTCCACATTTTTTTACATTATAGATACAGACATTGTTTGGTTACCACTGTTGCATCACACAAAAAGTAATTTGTTTTAAATAGTGGCTGCAGACGTTTGTATGTAGTTCTCCCTTTACGTGTGTTGTTGTTTTGTTTTTTTGTCCGTTTCATTTTTGCACATTGCTAGGTGTTAGGTTAGATTGCATGGAAACTCAAACGTGCCCTTGGGTGGGAGTACAACTATACTACATTATAGTTGTTTCTGTGTTTCCCTGGCAATGGTCTGATGATCTTTACAGATTATAACCTGCCCATTGACTGCTGGGATTGGCTACAACCCCTACCTGATAAACCCTGACAAGTATTGAGGGACTATAGAAAGTGGCAGGAAGGTACCTGGTCAAATTTTGAACTATTATTCTAGAACAAAAGTAAACATGAGCAAGTATTTACTGTTAAAATACCTACAGTATAATTAAGTTCAGACTTTTTTTTAAAAATGGTTTTAATGGATGCCAAGGAAAAACACTGTTGTGGCAACTTGCTGAATATGGGGTGTAGGAAAGAGTAGAAGGTTCTTAAAGAGACAGAGTCCAATTTCAAGGTGTCACATATGGCAAAGTAAAATTTCTTTTAAATTTTACTTTGTTTTTGATGTATATATACATTTTCATAACTGAAATGTTGTTATGAAAAGGTAACATAGTAATATATGTACCATATTGATTGTGACATAAAATGCCAAACTGTGCCTAGAAAATACAAAATACCTCCCTGTGGTTGAAAAAAAAAGAATAAAAAAATGGACAAGATTCATATTCTGCTGACTAAAAGTGTAAGGCTCACTCTGCATTAATATTCCATCAGGATATACTTTGTATTTTGAAAAAAATATATATTCAAAGTACTTGCGGGAAATGTACTACAAACCACACCATCATCTCTCATTTAAACTGACAGGAAGGTCTGGGGGCAGCAGTCCCCTCAAGGACAAACATCCGCCTTTCCAAACTGCAGAGTTAGGCTGCTGTTAAAGGAGAATGTCACACACAGGGACAACTTGTTTACCAAGGTAGACCGCAGATCATTACAGCAACAGAGATGCACAGAAGAACTCAGTTAAATGAGGAACATTCATTCAGCTCTCCTGTTCTATTGCTTTTTCAAACTTTTACATTTTATTGTAAGCACATCATCGAAATATCATAGGCTTGTATATCAAGTCTTGTAACAATAATACAAAAAAATATATTTATATACGCCAACTTTGCTTACAACAAATTGGAAGTATGTAAAGCTGTTGCTGGCACTGCTGTGTCATCTGTTAGGAAATTATTCATTCTGGCTCAGCGCTAAATATGCTTACCATCTGTTCTATTTTATTCCAGACCCCAACTCATGGTTCATGTTTAATGTATCTGTGCTAATAGCATCATCTTTGTACAGTACAATGGCAAGCTCTGTATCAGGAAATCGGCGGCAGCAGTGAAAAAGTGGATGCACTCAGAATAACCTTTTATCTGAATTGTTTGTGCAGCAACATCTAAAACCTACAAAATAATTGTCCTCCTAAAGTATAAAGCATAAATCAAAGGCTAAACAAATCTGACTGCTTTTGCATTCAAATTGCAAATTATCAAACATAAATGTGATACATTAGGAACAAGGACGTAATTGGTGCGCGCAGAAGCAACATTTAAAATCTATTAAAATCCTTTTCCTGAGAGGTCAGGTGTGACTCACTTTAATATGATTTCCACCCAGGAGAATAATTTGTGGACTTATGAAGAAAAATAAACATTGTGCCTTTAAGGCATTTTTCCTCATAGATGCAGTCTACAAAATCTGTGTGCCAGATCTACAAGCCACACCTTCATTATTGATGGTCTTTATATAAATTGTAGCTATCCCTCAGTGTAAAAAGTTTATTTTTTAATAACAGGCAAAATCAGATATTATTATTACATTATTACATCATTACAGTAATGTAATGATGTAATCATGCTTCCACCTTTGCTTTCATTCACGATAGCGCTCTGCAATTATTTCTTGCCTGTGTCAGAGAGATGTCAGGTGAACTTTTAATTTTTTTTTTTGCCTTTAAAGTGAGAAAGTGAAACAAGAACCCCAGAGCTGGAGTGAAAAGGTTGCAAGTGAATATTTTAAATAACTATGTATTTTCAGCCATATGTTTTTAATGAGTAATCCACTATGTGAAGCAAAATGTAATGTAAATTTGAATATTTTTTCTGAATTTTAAATTTCCAGCAGATGTGAAAATATTTTAGTGGAGTGTTCTAAACACATGTCCTAAAACAAGCCAGTGGTGTCTTAGTGTGAGTAAGGAATTATCTAGTACTTGATTGGCTCAGATTTTATTTGAAAGACCAGGACCGCATTGCGTCATTTCGCAATGACGCAGGCTCACTCCGATATTAACAACCAAAATAAATATCGGTTGTTAATATCGGCCCAGTTCCATATATTGAATCTATACAGATATGTAAAAAATGATATATCCCTATATGCATATACACATAAATAACCCCAGTCTTGTCTAAGGACGTTTCACGCCTCGGTCAATTAGAGTAACGATGATCTGCACATTTTCAGATATTTGAATGTGGCTCTTAAAATCTTCTCGGAGCTCAAATCCTCAGCTGGATGAATTTTAAATCCGCCCTGCTCTGCGCCAGCGCTGTCTTTCAATTTGTCGTCTTATCATAACCGCTCTAATCAAAACATATTTGAGCATGGGTATCCTCATTTGAGATCTGCTGTTGCTGCAGAGAAATGCCGGTTCTGGATGACCAGTCCAAAGGGGCTGCATCAAATAGCTTCAGGCTTTGAGGAAGATGAGAGAGTGGCATCGTCTTCTTAATCTCTTGCTCCCAGAAAGGGCCTCCACAACTACCTTTAATCACCTCGCAGCGAATTCTCGCTGCAGTCTCATGTTTCTGCATTCCATTTTATCCTTTCCCAAAGAGAAGCACAGGGGACAGCTGAGGTGGCTCATTAACACCAGACATGTCCAGGTCTGGGTAATGTGTTGCCTTATGGCTTAATTAAAACATAGTGCAGCTGCAAGTAATATGCTGTTCATTATTCTGCGTATCTAATTAGTATTTTTGATAAAGCTGCACTAAGAAATAATACATATGTGTGAGGAATGCTCTGAATTTGCCTACGAGATTAACAACACACATGTACAGAAAATTTGCATTTACGATGTGTTTTACGAGTCGTAACAAAACAATTGCTTTTGCTTAACTGTTTTTGGAGGAGATCTGTATAGATTTGGTGGTGCATCTACAGCGAGCAATCACAGGAGAGCTGCAAGAGAGTGTGCGTCTGTTGTAAAGTCAGCCAGATGGGAGACAACATCTTCTTCACCACAGGGAAAAGCAGTGGACAGAAACAGGTGAAGGAAAAGAGAGACAGATTTTCTCTCTCTTTTTCTATCCTTTTTTTTCAGGAAGGAGCTGCTTGTGTGACTCAGGAATGTCGGCAGTGAAGTGAACATGGAGCCAGTTTAGCTCATGATGAGGAGAGGAAGCTCAATAAAACACATAAATAAAACAAGACAAAGAGAGGAGGTGGACTAGCAGCAACCTGAACATGATGTAATCCATGTAACACACGTCAGAGGCTTTTGGTGAAGCTATATCCTCTAATATTGGAGACAATTACAGCTGGTCTATGAAAGCTGAAACTGTCAAATCAGGAGTTTGGAAATATGTTTTACGAAACGGTCCAGAAATAATAAAAAAAACACGAGAGGTGGATCTCCTTAAATCAGAATATGAATATCATAAGAAGTTAAACTTAATTTCAGTAATTAAATTCAAGAAGTGATTTTTAAAAAAAATATATTTATTTCCATTATTATAACTGTGGTTTATAGTAAATAAAAATGTAAAATGTAGTTTCTCTGAATATTGTAACATTAAATAAGAGCAACACAAATACTTCTGACACAGAATGTCACGTTCATGTTAGGGCCTAGAATAATAAGTATCTTGCCAGAGGCTATAAGAAATAAATGACTCGGGTGTTTTTAAGAGGTCAGAAGTCCTTCTATTTTAGATGAAAAAAGTTGTATAGCAGGAAATGATGGTCCCGTACTCTCAATGAAGAGATGAGAGGCACAGAATCCCCATTTCAGATAGTCCAATGTGAAGTTCAGACTGCATCCACTGCTGTCGATACAATGTGTTTGATCAAAGCAAACACATCTGTCCACCAGCTACGTTTTCCTCTGCTGGCAAACGTCATGGAGATGCTGAAAAAACTAGCTCTGCCCAAAGTCCCAATATGTTCTTAAAAGACAAAGAAATGGAAAGAGACTGAAATGTATCCCAGTGCCTCACAATTTTATATGACATATACATTTTTAGACTGCAAGAAATTTACTTTTCAGTAATATTCAAATTTATTGGTGTCCATCTGCATATAGAATAATATTATGGAGCTGCAAAGCCATCAGAACATGTGTACTTATTTGCTTTGCTAATCGTAAAGCTTTGAAGCGTTCACGACAGCCCGCATGCCGGTTTCCCATGTTGTGATTTAGTAAGAGCTCAGTCTCAGTTTCACAAGGCAGCAAAAACCTTGATTTTCTGTCGTAGAGAATATATACCATCTGCCACAACCACATGATGAGGAACCCTTTTATGGGCCATAAATTTCACAGCTGGACTCCGGCAACAACAATACATGCAATGCCAGGATTCAGCACATACAAACAGATTACCTTTCTCAATTGCCACTGCCCCTTCAGCTCAGTTTGTAGCCATCTAATGCACTCCTATTTTGCACACAGAGCTACTGTGGAGCTCTGCTCTATTACATACAGCTATCAGTGAAAGTGTGCAGCACTTCTGCAGCAAAATGTACACATTTAGGGGGAACGGCGTAATTACATCATGAAGTTTTCATGAGAGCTTGATCATGACAGCGAGGTCCTTCAGTTTAATTAGCCTCACTTATTAAAACTGTCTATCAGCCATGTGGTGGCGTTAATAAAATTGCTGAGGTCAAAGCAATTCTTCAGCTAAACCTTGCCATCATTCTTGGGCCATTCATTCAAACCAATGAGCTTTAATCAGCGCTTTCCCCTCTCACTGTATGAGATTCTTGCATCATGTTAATTCTCCTGTCAAAGAAAGGCATGAATGGGAAAAGCACTGCTGTAAACTGCATTGATCCATGTCTCTACGCTGTTTTCCTGCCATATACGCAGCGAACAGAAGCAAGAAAAGCACGGTTTTGACTGCACAATAAATCTTTTAACAAAGCTTACATGGAAATAGGAAAGCAGATTATTAAAGGCGCCCATGAGATGGGGAAGTACTGTACAGTACATTCAAGAGGCGTTGCTAGGTAACGCTACTGCTGGGTGAGTCAATGAGCGATCCGGAGGCTCTGAGAGGAGCTACAACACAGACAGCCCAGCAGCTACACAATACTCTCAGTCCACATGGCGACTGCAATTAGGTAAATTAACATCATCCCTACAGCCAACCCAGAGAAAAACATAGTATTTTTTTCCCCTGTCACATTGTTGTATCAATGGATTGGTGATTGAGAGCAGCATTAACTGATATATCAGAATAAAAACAGGATAGATTGAGACTAGAGGTGTGCTAAAGACTTCTGATATCTAAAGGATGAAAGTGATGAAACGTGCAAAGAAAAAAAAAAGTTGTAACAATGTGAGTAAATGAGATGCGACAACTGACATTAGTTAGTTAACGGCTAAATTCAATAACTTGGCCATTGTCCCCACATGCAATAGAGCAAATTACATAAATATCATATGCTACTGGAGGAGTTGCAATAAATACTGGAGAAAATGCAGCATTGGTTTGAAAGAAAGCAGTACAAGTGGCTAGTAGTTGCTGGGAGACTGGATATGTAGTCTAGACCTTAAATGAGCTTTTTTTGTTGTTTCGTTTTGTTTTGTTTTATTAGCCTGAAACTAAGAAGGCGACTGATCAAACATTGTGTTCTGCTGGGTTTGTTTAAAAATCCAAGAAACCAAAAGTACCTCTCCAAGATGTAGGTTTTCAAATTTTTATCTGCTTCAACAATATCTATAAGACTGGATTGAGTTGAATAGTTCTGATCATTTATTTCTGCATGCCTGAATCAGGGTAAATAGGACAAAATTCAAGGCAATCCAAATGCAGTTAAGATTTTTCTTAATATCTATCCAGCACCATTAACCTCTCCAGAATTTATTGCGACTCATTCACACATATGCAAAATGTAGTATTTATGTTTATGTCGAGTTGATTTCTAGCACAACTTTTTTTAGTTTAATTCCTGCGAAGTAGCAGTATTATTTTGCTTATATTTTATAGTGTACTTAATATGTAATTAACAGTCTGCTGTACTTTACTGTTAAAAATTCTGCAATGTTGACTTTGCGATGTCATTGCTCATTTATCAGGGTGCAAGTATATTTTGGAATCGGTTTAATTTTAGAAACAATATCATAAAATGTAATGCAGCCCATTCACTGTGATTTTCAGTTTAGGACAATGCTTATCTCGGTTCTCTGCTCTGTCTTTCGTGTAATAAAACAAGCCACTTACTTTTAACAGGTGCAATTCAGTCTGTAATTAGCAAGTGTGTTAGAAGAGAAAACGTCACAACACACATATGCACTAACATATGCTATTGCACTCACAACCGACACACACAATCACCCAGTGAAGCTTATAATAAGTCACTCATAATAACACACTGCTCTGCTGTCAGATGAGCTCTGTTGGGTAAAAGATTTTCCATTCTGACACAGAGTGCCGGCCACCTTACTCTATAGGGATTGTGAAAAAGTGTTTCTTCGCTGTTTTGCATAATAGAACATCCTGTTCTTACTTTACATCTGGAGCGGATTGAAAAACAAGTTAGATTTTGTAGCCTCAGGAGAATAGTAAATCTTATTTATTTTTATTTTTTTACATGAGCTGGACATGTAACAGCTGTTGTCTAAATCTTGTGTGTGTGGTTTTATGTCATTTAATTTTTGATCAAGTCAAGATTTTTGCTTTATTTGTTTTACAAATGTGAAATTAAGCGATTCTGATCATATTTACCTGCACCAACATTAGATGTGACACAAGCACAACATCATTTATACAGATCTTTACACAAAAGGAAACTTAGTGCATATAAAATTAGAAAAGGAAGCAGTGGTGGTCCTTCAGCTCACTCAGAGCTTGTGATGCTGAAGTAGCTGCAGGATGTAAGCCTGCTCTCACCATGCGTCTTCATTTACAATGACAGCGTCAGGCCGATTTGACATTAACCTCAGGTACATGAAGCACACAAAACAGCCACTACAGTGTGCTAGCCGAAAAAAGCTATTCAAGACTTGTCACATTATGACTACAAATTTTACACCTGACTGCATTATCCATCTCATTTATTTGCTCCAAACAAATAAACACAAATGTGAAACTATCTTTTATAACTTTCAGATCCAGTTCTGTTGTGCGATCTCTGTATCATGTTTCAGTCTTTCTCTGTTGACCGCATTTGTTTTTTTTTTTTGTTTTTTTTTGCAGTCATTATATAAGGATCTCTTAAAGTTGATGACATAAAATCTGCAATGATGTTATACAACAAATACTTATAACAAAGCACAACTTAAATAAACATAGAAGCCATTTTCAATGCAATCTTGTCAGGTGAGTTGGATGTAATGAATACCAGCATGGAACATTTGGATTTAGCTTAAGACGCCTAATGCCACATTTCAAAGACAACAGCGCCATCTAACATTCATATAGGAAATGTACAGCATAATTTCATACCAAAGCACAGGGCTATATTTGTTTTCAGGTCTTACTTTGAATCAATATATATATATATATTTTTTTTTGTTTTGTTTTTTTTGTTTTTGCAGCTTCTCACAGCTTCCTTTTTGCTTGAGGCATTGCAGTCACAGATGCTCAGTTGGTCAAATCCTCAAGTCCCAAATCCTCGCCCTCCCCAGCCACTTTCTTGGTCTACTGAATGCACTGTGTGTTGCTTTTAAATCACATGACACTGTCTGTTATTTGCTTCGCCATTCATCCATACAGGTGGAGCAGGTGGATGACTGACAGTTTTTTTTTCCCCCTCCAGGGATAAAGATAGCAAAGTCCCTTATGTTTTAATGACACATTTATTCTTTAACTTAGAATTGAGTGTGGTGGCAAGAAGATTTTCGCCCTCTTAAGGTGGATCAAATAACTTGGTTGTAATTATTTTTTTATGGAAGCCAAATACAACAAATACCTGCAACATCTTGTACAGTGTAATGTGAATCTGAAGAGGACTCAGAATCAAAATCACTATGGTATATTTTGACATGCTACTGCCTCCACCAAGCTTTATTGTGGCTGTGGTTGTCTTTTGGTGATGGAATGAGATGAGACTGTCTCACTTGAGCTGCACATTGCACAACAGCTACTTGGTGAGAATTCCTGCAGCCTTTCTAATGTTAATGTCGGAATCTTGGCACTCTGCTTGGCCAGTTTTCTTCTATTTCTGGATAATGTTATTATTTAACAGTATTTTCTGCTCCTAATATGTCAGGTTTGTCTTGCAAAAGAGAATCTTAATCTCAATGGGACATACCTGGTTGAATAAAGATTACATACAATGCAATTGTTGATTGTCTTCAGGCAGTTTCTTTCAGGCCAACAAGGCAAAATTATGTAAAAGCAATCAGACCCGGGCTCTGAGATAAATAACAAAAGTAAAATGAGAATAAAAAATAAAACAATGTAATAGCTTTTTGCATTACAAACCATGGGATCTCTCTATAAAATCCACACAACCATGCTGCTACACTCCTCCTGTAAATTTCCAAAACATACTTTCCATCCTTCCAGTGAATTCTCCATAAACTATACACTTGACTTTATTTGTCTGCTTAACTGAAAATTGTTCACATTGTTGGTCAATGCAAAATCTTGCTCTAAATTGGGTCATTTAAACTGAATGAGAATAATGTGAGAAACTATTTTTCAACTTCAAGATTTCTTCTTGTCTGACACACTTAAATATTTTGCCTCAAACAAATGTCAATAATCAGACAAATATAACCCGAGTAAATACAAAAAACTGTTGTCAAACCAAGTTTTGATCAACCTGTATTCCAGTGCCACCACGTGGTCACAGTCTGAATAACAATTTAGTTTGTGATAGTGCCAAGACTGAAGGCAGAATTTCCATCCATCCATTTTCTTTACACCCTTATCCCTTTGAGGTCAGGAGGGATCTTGGTGCCTATCTCCAGCTGTCAATATAAGTTTTCTGTTTATTTTGTTTATTAGATCTTGTCATTTTATTTTATTTCTTTGCAATAGTTTGTTTATTAATCTGTCTTTCCCCCTTGTGCTCCATCCGGTGTTCTTTCGTTTCCTGTGTCTCTTTCCTAGGTTCATCTTTCATCATCATCATTGTTTATTTATTAAGCTTTAAAAAAAAACAAAGTGCTGCACAGGTACATCAAAACTCAAAGTATAAAAGAATAATGGAAATAATAATAAAACAATGTGCAAAATACAAAGTTAAGAGAATAAGTCAGAAAACAAAGGTGATTGCGTTCCCTGGAATTATACACCCGTTTAAAACGATGAGTTTTTAAAAGATTTAAAATCATAAAATTCAGCAGACTTCACGTACAATGGAGATTGTTCCAGAGCTTAACTGCAATTGAAAAAAGTCACAACCTGAATCCTGAGAACAACTAAAAGCTTTTGATATTGTCAAGATCTACTCCGGATATGTGACTATAAAAGCTCAGTAAGGTGGTGATGCCAGACAATTAAGACATTTAAAAACAAAACCTTAAAAACAACTCTAAAAGAAACGGGAAGAAAAAACAAAATCAGGATATTGTCTGGTCCCAGTTAGCAGACAGGCAGATGAATTCTGGACCAACTGCAGACAACAAACCAAAGACTGGTCTTTCACTGGTTATTTGAGTTTCGATAAACCTGTTGGCAATTATCAACTGGTCAATTTTACATTTACAGAACATCTTCGTAATCAGGTTATTGAGACTTCTTTTTATCCCTGGTTCTGATGCTGCTTCCCCAACAGAAGAGAAGATGTGACAGTCTCAACAATACACTTCTTGAAGCTATGCAGCATCTTGCGGCAAACTTTGAAATAGCTAAGCTTCCTCAATAAGCTCTAGCCTAGTTTGCTGTCTAAATGACAACCAACCACCATCCCTCAACCATCTCTGACTGTTAAGTGTCATATTGGATTTCAATGATCATCGCAAAATTAAAAACCTTGCCAGTGTATCATAAATGGAGCATCCCTCCATTATCCTGTTTACATAAGGCTTTAAAAGTGGTTTGAGATACTGCCTTGACAAAAAAGGCCTGAAGGTTATAAGGTAAACCTTCATATTAACATCAAGTAACTTCTGTATCAATTAGAATAATTCACGACTCCACCTGTCAATCATAGGGAATTTGTTAGCAACTCACCAATCGGCGGTCGCTATTTGTCCCGAAGTACACGCCCCTTTTCTGAAAGAAAATGATACGATTATTAATTATAGATATATTATATAGATATATTCATAATTATAGATTATTATTATCCAACGTTATTCCCATAACGTTGTTCTGACCGCTGAGTAAGCAGTTTGTGACGTAACATCGGTGCGCAGCGGTAATGCGGGACGGATTGCTGGGTAGCACAGGTTGCTAACGTGCTGCGTTCATAAACATTTCGAGGAAATTATTGTCCAACTTTGTCAATGGGGAACATGCAAACCCGTCACTCATTGCCCAGAGCGTGTAGAGGGCGGAATACAATTTTCTACATTTCCAAAACCCAAACGGAGTCTGGAATAACGCAAGAAATGGATCAAGGCCTGCTGCCGACCTCATGTCCTGTTGAATGAAATTGTCATCGACGGCGACTACTACATGTACAAAGGTAACTGGTTGTAAGCATCCCATTTTTTGTCATGACAGCACTGTATGATAGTCAAATCAAAGCTCAGTAAGTTAAGGGAGTTATGCTTTAATTTATGTGTAAATTCAGGTAGCTCTGCTAACATTTGCTGCAGTAACATTTAAGCACTTTTTATGCTAATGTTAATTTTAAGTATTTTTATGAACGCATTGTTTTACAAGCTTGTATTATTTAAAGTCTTACTCACCTGCTTTTTGTACGTGTAAAATACAGCTGACACAGACTTTGTGTCCCAATTTGTCCTGTGGGGGAGAAAGACTTGGGCTTTAATGCTGATTTCTCCATTGTTTTCCGCAAATAACCTTACAGATCTGATGTATGACTTGGATAATGTTCTTGCGTGTTGTCTTTACCTCAGTGTTGGCTTGTATAAGGCAAAAAGGACAAAAATGTCTTGGGCACTGCATTGAGTTTGACGTCCTCTGCCATTATTACTGTCTGTGTTTGTCAGAGGTTTGATCTACTTCTGCATGGGGGCGGAGCTGGTTTCATGTCAGATGCATTCATAGTGGAATAAATCACTAAAGAAGCAACACATATTTGTAAGGTGGGTAGATATAAAAAAACTTAAAAAGGAATGCAATCACTGGTTGTTTATGTGCAACACATTTATTGCTTCTGGCTAACATCTGTTTTGACGAGGAAATATGTACTTTAGCACCACTTTGTCTTGAATCTTACTGCGTTGAACAAGTGTCACCAAATTTTCCAGCAAAGAGAGTTTGAATGCATGGCACTTTAATAACAAGTTGACTCACATAGCGGAACCACAGAAAACATCAACAGTGTTTTACCTAAGATAACTGGACTGCTGTAAAGTCGGCCAACGTCCTCTTTTCTGATAAAGCAGTTTTTGTATTTTATTGGCAAGTCACAGTCAAGAGTTTGGATGAAGAGTAGAGAGCCACATAAATAATGTTTTGCTTATTCAGTGATGATTTCCTCTGCTGACGAGCTTTATTGAAATGATTTTGACGCAGCAGTATTTAGTACCTACCCACAATCCCACTTGCTGTAATAGGTATTGTCTGGACAGAAGACTGGAAAGAAAATACCTAGGAAAGCAGACAGGCTGAAGGCTATTAAAGCAACCTTGTCTTCCCCACTGCATCGATACAATAATTCATTAAAAAAAAAGTAGATTTGACCAGGTACTGAATGCAGATACTATACAGGAGTTGGTCAGCCCTTCTAGTTTTTCAAACTAAGGCCCAAGGAGTTTATTTGGCATTTCAACTCATGCTAAAAAACATGATGCTGAATGAAATTAGGCTGGTTTTTGCTGAAAAATGATCTTATTTAAGATGCACTTGTGCATAAAAGATGAGCCTATCCAAAACAAAGGACAAGTTAAATACAACAGCTGGAAATAATAACTGAGGTAAATAATTATAGCCACATATTGTGGATATTGCTTTGTCTGTCAGCATAATTTGACCAGACCCATTCTGCTAATTAGAAGTATGGATACTAATTTGACTTTGCAGATACAGAAGGAAAAGTAAACTCCTACTACAGACAAAACAAATCTAGACTCTGTCCACTAGATGTCAGGAAGCTCACATATTTCTTCAACAAATCCTACTAACATTATGACCCTCAATAAAACTATACAGTAGAATACAAACAGGATAAATGTGAAGGAAATCCAAAACAATTTCAGTATTAAAATGCTCCTGTGATGAAAGTGACTTTGAAATATTTAAACTTACTCCTTTCACTAAACATTATTTAAGTCTTTGTTACAAAATAGTTTTATAACTTTTGTTAAAAATATGAACATTTTAAACCAGTCATGTTAATTGTTTTTGCATTTAAAATGGATTTTGTACATGCCTTTCAGATTACCATGGCACCCACCATAAGAGGGAGACATCCCATTAAGGTAAAACAATTAAGGCATCCTCATAAATAAAATCCTCAGTACTTCTGTCTTTTTTTTTGTTGTTTTTTTTTTAAAAACGTCAAATGCCATTTAGTTGAACAATCGCCATAATTTCTTCATGTTTTTAGAACTCTTTTGTAAAAGTTGCAGTTAATTTTTGCCTCCCGTAGCATTTGGTATTCTCATCTTCTCATCTCGGCATTAGATGCACACTACAGAGTTGTGTGTGAATGCAGTCAGAAGATGGCAATGGTGTCAGGTTATTGCGTGGCTGTCAGCGTTGGTGGGCTTGGACAGGCATCGGCTCCGCACCATGCAGGGTTCCTTTCTGCCTGCTGGAGATCTTGTACTTGCTTCTTTAGTCAGCCCTAAGCCGCTGTCCCCACGCAGGGCTGCCTTCACCAGCGTTCACCTAAATCTGTCACACAGATTTGACACTGTGTCACTTGGAGTGCACTCTGAAATGACATGTATATAATGTGGAATATTGTGCACATTTACAGCCTGGACTTCCCTTAGAGCATGACCGGTTTCCTTGTGTGCATGTGGGTGTGTGAAAAAAAAACAAAACATAATAAATAAGTGTCTGCGCTTGTTATTAAAAAAATAAATACATAAATAACAACATGGTATTACTTCATGAACATAAATTATGCTTTCATATTCAGACAATATAATTTAATCAGTCCTACAATCAAACAGATTTTTTTGGGGCACATTAGAAATCTTAAGAGTGTATAGAAAATGTGTTTGCAAAACCATTTAAATGAAAAAAGAAACAAACCTGGGCTTCTTGTTCTGAAGCAGATATAGTGGGCAGTTAAGTGACTTTTAACGATAGCGTTGTCCTTACATCTCAGTACCCTGTCAAAAATGTTACTGTCAAACGTTTGCCGTGTTTAGGCCACAAACAACACAAATCAGATCAGATTAGGCTCACAGCTATTTAGGCATGAGAAATTACACTAAATGCTCTTTTGTATCCTTCCTCCTGTGCGAAAACAATTTATACCCTAATGCTTATTTTAGACCAAAAATGCATTCAGGCTCCTATGTTTCAGAATAACACTGCTGAAAGGAATAAGAATATAAAGAATTGAAATGAACCACATTTTTGTAGATTTTGCGCATCTCAGTGTAAGCACGGTGCTTAACAAATATGTAGTGTGTTTAGTGTGTAGTTGCTTTTAATACCATTTGTTAATTTTCACAGTTTTAATATATTATCATTTTGTATATTTACATTATTTAACCCAATAATTGTTTAGTATTTACAGCAGCAGTTGGCAAATATCCCATTATTAGCAGTAAAGTGAACAATGCACAGTTGAATTGGAATCTTTCTATTTAACTGTATTGGATTGATTTGATTTTTATCGTGCTTCTTTTTATTCTTAGATATGAAACTGGACTTGTTTTTCTTTTAAATTGCACTGGAGTGACATTTGTTGTGAATTGGTGCTATATAAATAATCTGAAGTGAACTCAATTATTCTTGTTCTAGCTTTTACAACCAACTCAAGAGGAAGCTTCTTCCTGCACAGAAAGTTCTCAATTTGGAACAAAGAGAAGACAGTGGGACTGAGTGCCCATTTCTTCCTCTCACATGGCTTTCACTCTGTCGCTTTCTTCTGCAGTATTTACTGAACAAAATTGTCACAACTCGGCCTTGTTGGCCAGTAAGAAGGATTTCTCACTCCCCTGTCACTGTGGCTTTGCAAGACGTATTGCACAAAAAGGCTTGAAACTGGGTTGCGGTTTTTAGGGTTCTCGTTGATTAAAGTTTTAAAGCAATTTAAATTATTCTCAAAGCAGATGTGTGTTGTATAATGCAGATCGATTCAAAAAGGAATTTGGGAGGGCAGTGAGATACAAAAATTATAATCTGGCATAATGCAGTCTTCAATTTTTACTAAATTCTAATAACAGTAGCTGCTATTTTGAGGCAAATCTATATTTGATTAGAATTTAACAAGATGTTGGCTCAGTCAATCATTACTCATACGTAAAATGATAGTAAATTAAGGATTATTATAACATTTCTGGCTTTGAGTGTTGGAGCAAGAATTTAAGTTTGTAACCAGCTTAACTAGTTTAGCAAGGGCGCTAATGCTAAAGTCAAACTTGCTAGCAAGCTGGACTTTTTAACCCTTTGGAAGCTGACCCCAGTGAAATGCAAATTTGAACTTGTTGGAACAAATTCTAAGGCCTAGCATTATTTCAGTAACATTCTGTGCCTTGAATTGTTTAGCAACAATGCTAATGCTAAAGTACAACTTGCATGCAGCTGAATTGCCTTTGGAGTGTCATTGTCAACATTGTTAAATATTAGCTGAAATTGTAAGGGAGAAAGTTTACACACCACTTTGTTTGAATGGATTTGAAAAGTTGAGATTAACATTTTATTCTTTTACTTAGTTTGCTGACAGCCCTAATGCTATATTTAAACTTTCTAGCCTTTCATTAGCATTGAAAGTCGATGTTGGTGAATACCACAGATTACTGGTTAAGTAAAAAGTTTAAATGCACATTTTAGAATAAATTTTTATCCAAGTCTATTTCAGTAATATTTTTTGCCATAACCAGCTTAGCAGCAGCGCTAATGCTCAAATCAAACTAGATATCAAGATGCGATCACTAATAAATTACTATTTATTGTTTCTTTACAAGACGGAGCAAAAATAATGTTTGCTTAGAAATATTGATTCAAATCTTTCGAAATAAACTGGATGTATATTGTGACACCAACTTTATTGATCTACTCTAAAACTTTATTCTATCTGTGTAAATGTATAAATCTATTTTCTATATTTTTTAATCAATGTTGAGTTTCCACCAGCAGGTCTAGAAGTATCATTCAGGAAAACGTAAGTTTACATTTGAAATGTAGTAAATTTGATAAGCCATTTTTATAAGTTATTCATCTGAATTTTTTCTCTGAATGTTTTTTTTTTGTTATTATTGATTTATTTATCATTTGCTGAAAAAAATTGAAATAGGTACAATTTTTACATCTGTCAAACAGGAAATCAAAAGGAAAAGTTATCCACACAGACATCAAATCACAATACGCTGTAGACTTCTCATTTTTTAAATACTAGGCTTCACTTATAGTCAGGTGAGACTGAAAAAACTTTTTTGCCCATACATTGTAATGCAGGGGATACTTCTTTTCTCACACAGGTGTTTAAGAGATCCCCTCTCTGATAAATCATGATTTGTAAACTTTCTCACAGACAGCACTGACAGGTTTCCCTTTGATAATGTAGAAAAATGGAGAAAGCGAGAGCTGGGCTTAAGTAGAGCTGTGATTTAGAGCGCAGAGATGCAGCATCTCTCCCTTCCAGTGGAGGCCCTCCTGGGTTTGATTTAATTCTCTCCCCGCACTATTAAAAAGGCCTTCCACTACCTTCAGCGCATGCACCTTGCTGTCATAACTGGCACAAAATCATTAATCAATGCCGCTTGTAGCCAGTGCGACTAAGGCCCTTCGC
Source organism: Poecilia formosa (assembly GCF_000485575.1). NCBI lineage: Eukaryota > Metazoa > Chordata > Actinopteri > Cyprinodontiformes > Poeciliidae > Poecilia > Poecilia formosa. The sequence goes on along the minus strand of NW_006800196.1, from coordinate 406,812 downwards.
AGTGTATATTTTTCCATTATTGATTGTGCGTGTAATGCATGAAGAAGTACAAAGATAGGTGTCCTCCTGTGTTGGAATGACCATATTAGGCCATGAGATGAGGGAACTATCTGGGCTTCATGTAGCACTTATCATTCCTGTCAAGAGGAAAACTTTCTTCTCAAAGTGTTTCTTAATTTAAACTGTTGCGTCCTTTTTTCCCCTCCCTTTTGCTTTTTGCTTCCTGAACTCAACAATGATCCTGTGCTGGATGTATGATGAGCAGTTATTTGGTGCGATAAACTGAAAGGCGCTGAATGTCAGTGTGTCCCCCCTTTGTTGTTTAATTTATTTTCTTTTCAAAGTGAAGGGAGGTGTCCTTGCTGTGAGAGTTAGTCATTGATGTGGCTATAGTTAGTCTGTCCCCTGCTGCGTCTGTCTGTTGGAGACGCTACTTCCTCTTTCCTGCTCGTTTGCCCAGAGACGCTCACCTCAGTTTGTTTGGCTGCAGCTAGAACGATGTAGGGTGGGCTTCATGAAGAACAAAAGATTATAGACTGTGGACAAATCTCTGCAAAACAAAGCACACTTGACAGACACTGTTAGAAGGTAAATGCAGTTTGACCTGTCCTTTTTGAAGGTATTACCTGTAGTGTTGAAAGTTCTTTGGTTCTTTCATTTTTAAAACATTAGAGAAGAACAACACAAAAAGGATACCGGTAATTTGTATGTTCTATTTAATTGTCATTTCAGAAATCTTCTGTTTATCTGTGTCTAAACTCTAGTGTTGGCACTGCAATATGACAGAGTGAAAGGAATCACATGCGGTGTTTTCCAATTCTGTGTGCGCTTTAAACGTTCTGATTGTAAGCTTCTTTAAAATGCTTTCCACATTCATTGTGGTAAAATGTTGGCAAAAGCCTTCCAGTAAACTTGTATATTGCTGTAATTTTACAGTGAGATCTGATGATGTTTTTTTACTTCTCTTATCTTTCTCCTACTTCCTTTAGGTTTAAGATAAAGTTGAACTATTTATGTCTTGGCTTCAGGTATTTAACTCTTTTAATCATGCCTCTGTCTCTTTTTTTTTTTTTTCACCCAATATATAACAGCATCAGAGAGAACATCCCTAATGATGGTCATATTTGAAGTTGAACATATCAACACATTTTAGTTCTAAAATCCCAGGAACCAGTTTTTATTGAGTTAAAAACAGTGTTTATGTGTGTACAAACTCGGATGTCGAATGTGAAACCAGTGAAATAAATAAATAAATAATTTAAACAAGAAGTTTTTTTTTTGCCCCTCTGAAAACAGACAGAATTAAAAGGTCAGTTTTTTTCTATGTTTTTCAGTGTAAGATTATGCAACTGCAATAAAGATGAAAATATGTTAAGGCATTTTACACATGATGCTAATACTTGTAGAGGTTGCTGTATATCACATATGAGGGAATTCAGCAAAAATAAATAAGCAGTAGGATTGCTTTATGTTTATCTTATGGTTTAATAATGTTCATTTGTTACATTTAGACAAATAATGACTCTAAATTGTTTTATCAACAACTGACTAATGGGTGTATATGCAGTAGATAAGCCCTCTGGTCAATAAGCTTAAAATAAATGGAAATAACATATTATGGGATAAAAGCCCTTTACCACGCCCATCTTAAATATCGATGCTTACAGTAATTTGTCCCCATTTCTATTGACTTTGTGTTTGGCTGTCAGTAAATGTCGCTATGAGAGCAAACGCTGACAGATTTTAGGGGGACTTTCTGCAGCGATGATCCAGATCAAGTCAGCGCACCCATCAGCTTAAGTTTTTTGGGGGAGTGGCTGCAGCTTTCACTTCAGCTTGCAGACGAGGGTCAGGTCACAGATCAAACGTGTTGTCGATCCTCCGGGAAGTCCAGCAGAACCTGAAGATGCTGATCAGAGCTGGCGGGGGGTTGTTCTGGCATGCTAATTGTGATTCATAAGTCAGATAAAAAGAGGAGTGGCTTTTCACAGCAGCTTGAGTGGAGAGTAACAAACCTTGACATGGTGGAATTTTGCAAAACCAGTATGTGAACCTGGAACTAAGGTTATTAGATAATAACACAATTGAATATGCTTCTTGTAAAAAATGTTGTTCTTCTTATATCTTCACATCTACAAAAACAATTCAAACTTCTTGATTATTTTTTTTAACATTTTATCATATTACAAGCTCACACTTTAATGTATTTTATTGACGTTGTATGTGATGGCCCAATACAAATAGGGCATACAAATAGGGCATAATTGTGACGTTAAAGAAAACAATACATGCATCTTTTCAAACTTTATATGATTTTAAAATGTACAATGCATGATACTTCCACCAAAATGTTTCTCAGTGGGGATGATGTGTTTAGGGTGATGGTAGGTAGTTATTTAAAAAAAAGTCTCTGTTTTCAACAGAAAAACTGTTTTCTTTAGTAGTATGAGGGTTTAATATAAATGCATAACACACTTATAAGGATGTTTGTAAAAAAAAAAAAAAAAACTTCCATTAAATAACATGTCAAATGAAATGACAATTATATTCTATTTTGTTATATGCCAATCTGGCAAAAATACGTTGAAGTTTGTGGTTGCAAACATAAGAAAATGTCTAATAGTTTAGGGACATTTAGTACCTTTCCAAGGCACTAAAGAGCTTAAATGCATGCATATCTCCTACCCTGAAAGAATTACCGTGCTGTGAACTAGCAAAGACTTCTACTTCCCTATTTATTTGGGAAGATCTATGTGAAAATGGTGTGATGTCTTTCCTGGATTTTATCGCCTCTAAATCGCCGGCTGGAATGCATTGCTAAGCCCGGCCTCCGAGGGCTAGCATATAGCTCTCTCTGCAGGCTTTGTACAGGATGAAGAAGTCATAATCCTCAAACAGACTTAAATTCCTCCAGAAAGGCTCTTGATCCTGAATCCACTCATTTTCTTCAAACAACTTAGCCCAAAAGAGAAGGGATATTTGAGCACGGCTGAAATCCTTGATTGAAATCTGCGACAAGTGGTCATAGACAAGCGCGCATCAATACACACGCACGCACACAGAGACGCAAATAAACCCCGGCACACACAAATACATGTGCGCCTCCCTGACGGTCGCCAGCTGCCGGTGGAGAGCCTGCACCAGGTAGTCGAGTGGGCCTCTCTGAGCTCTCATTAAAAGGTAAACTTCTCCGAGGCCAGGGAATCATGTCAATCACAGGCTGCGTTCCTACACCAGGCCCAAAGCCTGTGCTCTCCACCCTGTCAGATGCTGTTATCAGCTTCAAAGCCACATCAGAATGCTGTTTGTTCTGCGCTTTAGTTTCACCCACACGGCAGATTCAAAAAGGTACAGGTCTATTTGATAGTGTATATTTCATTGCCGGAGAGAGAGAGACTGTGTTTGTCTTGCTGTGTTTGTCAGCTCATATTTGAGCTGAGGGCTCCTATTAAAACTAAACACCCAACCAAAAGAATATTGCCACCGCTGGGTTCTTTTAAATCGAATATTGAGCCCACGGAGATTGAAAGCAATTTAGTGGTAGTTTTTATGAAAAAAAAAAAAAGAGAAAATCTCTGCTGTTTCTATTTACCCTCGATTCTCACTTATTTACGCAAAGCACACTCCCTTAACATATTTCATATATTGTAATAATTACATTACTTACCCTTTTCGCTTTTTTCCAAAATATTGCCTTTGTGAATTCACTTATTAAATAAATAAATGTTTTTGAAAGTAGGAGTAATTTTATGGAATGGAAATAATAAAGTGTAGCCAGTGCAGACTTAAAAGTATAAGGTTGTGTGTACTGTTTGAAATGAATGAGAAGTTACTGAAGGAAAAAGCATCAGCTGGTTGTTTCTTTTGTGGTTAACTGTGAATACCATAAGCAATTATGCATTCAAAGCAATTTATAGCACTTCACGAGGGGAGTCCATACTTTTTTTCAGACTTGTTTTGCCTTTAAAAAATGGCAGTGTATTTTCAGTACTTTTATCTTAGCTTTTAATAACCTTCATTTGTTACCTTTAGACTAACAATGAAATTAAATTGTTTTATTAACAGCTAACTAATGGGCTTATCAGTAACCAATAAACCTCTGGTCATTAAAGTTAACATAAATGGAAAGAAATAGTTACATGTTGAAAGCCCTTTATTACACCCATTGTAAACATTGATGCTATTGATTTTGTGTTTTTCTGTCAGTAAATGCCATAATGAGGGCAAACTATGACCGATTTTAGGAGAGCTACGTTTCCCCTTTTGTCACAACTCCACTTTTCATGTTTTTAATTATTACTCCAATAGTAGACATAGGTAAGTAGCAATTTTCTGGCTAATAGGGATAAACAGACATTTCCATTATTTAAATTGTGTGTTCTCTTTGCTTTCCTGTGATGAAACAACTGACCTCTGTGTCATGTCATGTTAACAACCCAGGGGAAGAGAACGTCATGGATTATTTATGTATTAAAATTCTTTAAAAAAAAAAAAAAACTAAGCAGAAATGATTGAGTCACATTTATTTAATAGGAATTAAAAGATATACCAATGATGGTGCATGTTACTTAAACAATGACTTCTTTGTGTAATTTTTAATGACTGAATAAATTAAATCAAATCAAAGTGAAGATTTTTCTGAATATTACAGTAAGGGTAAGGATAAGACCTGCAACAGACTGGCGACCTGTCCAGGGTGTACCCCGCGTCTCGCCCGGAACGTTAGCTGGAGATGGGCACCAGCAACCCTCCCGACCCCACTAAGGGACACGGGTGTACAGGAAATGGATGGATGGATGGATGGATGGATGGATGGATGGATGGATGGATGGATGGATGGATGGATGGATGGATGGATGGATTAGGATAAGACATAAGAGGATTTCACTTTTCAAGAACTTTTAAATAACAATAGAAATATATATGAGCCTCTGAACAACCTGATAAATATTAAATGTATAGTAGGCTATTTATTCCTAAAATCTGGATGTAGCACCAAAAGTAGGTATAATGAATAAATTTCAGTTCAAAAGAATGACAACCAATTTGTCAAATATGTTAATCACTTAAACATTAAATCTAAAGCGTATTTTATAATTATTACACAGCCCCTTAAAGTACATTTGTGTAGATCTTTGTTAGTAACAGTCTCCCGCTTTTCATACTTATTAATTATTCCTGTTTGGGTTTGTTTGATCATGTTTCTGTAATTCTTCAAATGGCTTCAATATATTTGTGCTACTGGTGTTTACTTATATTTGTCCTTTAGTCACAGAAATAATAATCCAATTTTATAAGTGCCTTAGTGTTTTAATATATTTCATAGGAATTACATCATCCGTATAAGATCACAAATCATTTGTCATCAATGACAAATGCCCACTAAAGCACGTTGGTCTGACCTATTTGTCCACCTGTGGAAAAAGGAAAATGAAACGGAGAGACTACTTCAGCCATTAGTTAGTTTGCTGGACAAACTGCAGAATCTAACTCTATAGGTGGCTGGGGAAATAAAGAGGTACTACTTATGTTCTTATTGACCTTGTAGCTGAAACCATTGCTGTTTGCTCTTTGGCCAACCTTAAACAACAGATGCACACTCACACACCCACATACGGACGCATCTGAAGATTTTGCTTGCATGTCGGACAGAAATACATCAAGTGATTGAGTGACTAATATTTTTTGTACTATCAGGAAGTTTTGGCAGGAGATGTCTTTTTTAGCGACAGTATTATTAAGAACCTGTCAGACTTAACAAACTAATTATAACTGCTTGAACAAACTCAGTTTTTTTATATATATATATAACTGGTTTCTCAATTTGCATCATAAATGTGTTTTTAGTTGTTTCTTTGATGCTGAAAAACAAACCTTAGAAAACAAAGCCCCAAAGTGTGTTAATTAGTATTCAAAACAGCAGCAAAGTTGCTTTCTGTTCACCAATCTATATCTATATAACAGTCTGAGAGGATTTGTGATAGAACACCATGTAAACAGCCCATTACTGCAACTTGGACTGATTAACATATGATTGTAATTCATCATATCGTGTGCAGCTGGTGACATCTTGCAGCAGCATTTATTCTGTGTTGATACATGACTTTGGTTTCTTTTTGACAACTCAAAAACAAACAGATTGCAAGCTGTCGCTACATTTGTTCACCATGAATGGAGAAAATGAATCGGGAAATCAGGTGCGCCAGGTGATTAGCACCATCATGCCTGAGATCCTCATGGAATCAAGCTGAACACCGTGTGTGTTTTTTTTTTTTTTCATAAACAGAGCAACACTGTGGCAACTGCCGGAGCGATTTTATTCAAACACATCTAACAACTGCTCTGGTTATGTTCAGTTTCTTGTGCATATCCATGTATTCTGTTTAAGCTGTTCACACAACATATGGATATTAAATTTACTGCGTGTGACTAATGGTAAATAAAACAGTTGCCTGGTCAGCCTGCTATAACTTTTAAAGCAGTTAGTTTAATCATCTTTTGGAGTAAAAGTCAAACATCTGGGGTATTTGCTGATTTTACATGTCTGCCCACCTAACAAATATAAGACTTTGTGCACAATTAAAACTAATTATTTGTTCATTACACAAAATCATCTACAAAGAATCTGTTTTATTCCAGATTGTGATCTTGGTGTTATTTTTTGCATAGGTAAAGCTTAGGATGAGATTTGGGCTTCCGATAAGGTGTGATTTAATCAAGGGGTGTTGTTTTGCCTCAAAAGTTGGTGGATATCAGAAGTTTTGGAAACTGTTTGATTGACAGAGCACAACATGTCCTTATCAGTGGCATGTTTTTTAACTCATAAATGTTGAATAGTTCATCCCTCAAGGGTCCACATAGTGCCTCTTTTTTGTTACAATTTACATAGATGACCATGTGTCAGAATTGAACTGATGCCACTTAATTTTATGCTGATGACACAGCTCCAGTGAGAGACAACCCATCAGAACTACAAATGGTATGGACTGATTTATTCTGTGCTAATTACATATTCTTTAAAATTGGGTTTGTGATTTAAGAAATTTGAAGTTCTTAGTTTTCCCAAAGATCTTGTCTCATCATGTCCTTATGCATGCAAAATTCTTTACCTTATGCTGTAAGATGGATGTGTTGTCACAGCTCTGTAACTTGGATCAGAACGATAGCAAAAATATTAAATTGAGGCTGCACTGGCTAAAGAAAAAGTGTTTCAGTAGTTCTTTCTGCTGTTGTAAATCTAAATCACATTTCTCCCTTGACGGCTACAGTAGATCTAACCCTCTAAGTGGAGCTGTTTATGGTGTTGTGCAGTGTAAAGTTGAAGCATAAGGGTGTCCCAAAGGTTTGTTGTTTAGAGATTAGATTGAACCAAGTGGCTCTTGCTCCTGCTCATGCTCGAGGAAAGCCAGTGCTCCCTCTTATAGACCACAACCTCTGAGCTTCGATTTGCAGCAGTGCGTTCACCTTCATTTCCTTCTGTAGAATAACATTGTTGCTGTTATTTTCTTGATGTTTTCTGGGAGTTTTCTTGCTCATACATATATCTATTTATTTGTTACTTCAGCACTCCTAGAAGAAAATGGGTTATCTGACACAGAGATGGGGGGGGGGAAAGCTCATATTTATGTTTTCACTTGTTTGATAATTTGCACTAATATCCCACTTCACTAATCTTTTCTCATAATCCTAGAAGTGGCATTCTGCGTATTAAAAGTTTCTTGCCTTTAGACTGTACTTAACTAAACCGCACTTTTAGAAATCTTTTTTGGCTGTAATTATTAGTTTGATAGATGCTTGTCTGTTCTGTGAGGGAAGAGGTTAGCTGTCCCCGTTAGTTTTGAGCAGAAGGTTTAGGAGGGAATCCACTGAAGGCATCTGTCAGTGAGGTAAAGAGCACTGACAACCATACATCATCTCTGCCTGGTGCAAGGCCCCTGTATTTAAAAGAGTACTGCAGTCAAAAGCCCATAAAGTGAGTGACTCCTCTGGAGCATCTGCCACTGCATGCAGAGAGAAGATTCAATGTGAAAAAGGGGAGATAATGTGCTCACTCACTAATGGGCACCCAACTAGACACAGGCTCATTTTTCACATCATGTCATCTGTAGGGTTTGAATAAAAGTAATGGTCACAATGAGCCTGGATCTCTCCCAGTCATTATGGCTTTTGCTTCCTCATTTTTATTTGTGTTGACTTGTACAGTCAGAGAGGATGACAGTCTCTGGGCCTGTGGATCAGTCAGATTGATGATTCTTGCTGCTCCCCGCCGCTGCTGACAGGTCCCTTCTTTCTGCCAGGCATGTGAGGCCAGAATGCCGCACTACGTCATATCAAATGCTGTAATCTGACAGAATAAAAGGATTTGCACACTGGGGACATCCCAATCTCTGTCTTTTATAATTTTCTGACAAAGACAGAAGGGGGGGTGAAAGGGCTCCTACAGTTTCGTGTAGCAAGAATTAGTGTCAGTCAAAGTTAAGTGGTTATTTTAAGATAAATAGGAGAAGGTTTCTGTGGCATGTTTTAGCGCTGGGCTTTATTATGCTATGCTAATGAGAATAGATACTGATTGGTCATTGGATGTATTCATTTCCTAAACATTCAGAGTCTAAGGACACGGCACATCTAAATCTGATTATTCTGAAAAGGTTAGTATGTAATTAACGCAAAGATTCACTGCTGCTGCCAACTGTGCTCAGTTTAAGATGGCAATAAATGCCCAAATGATGTTTTCAGCTTTAAGACACATTCACTTATCTACTTGTCATGATTTAATAAAAATGTGCTTAACTGATTTATTATTGTACAGTGCCTTTTAAAAATATTCATACTTCTGGAACTTCTACAGATTTTTTTCACATCATACTGACTTTGGTTTATTTAATTAGTTTTTGTCTATAATATAAAATCTGATTTAGTGTACAGTTGTGAAGCAGGAGGGAAAAGTAAATGGTATTCAATATTTCTTATAGAAAATGAAGTAGGACTTGCAATTATATTTAGCTCCTTTACATTGCTACCTCAATATAGATTCAAGTGGAAAAAAGACGGTTCAAAATTAAAGTTAGAAAGAACTTAAAAGCAGGGTTAGGTTGTAAAACAATATCCCAAACTTTATTTGATTATTCTACAGAGCACTGTTGATGTCATCATTTGAAAGTAGAAAGAATATGGCACAACTGCAGCCTACCAAGAGATAGACATCCACCTAAAGTAACAGCCTAGACAAGGAGAACATTAATCAGAAAAGCATCCACCCTGCCGTGGTAACTTTGGGGCAGCTATAAGATACACAGCTCTGGTGGGAGAATCTGTTATGGAAGAGTGGCAAGAAGAAAGCCTTAAGAAGTTCAATTTGTTACAAGACATGTTGGAGATAAATTATTGTTGAATTGGAATGTTCTGGGCTGCTTGCAAATTACTATATGGTGGTGGAGAGGGGGGGGGACAAAAAACACTGCACCTCACCTTGAACACACCGTTTCAATGTTAAAGCCGGGGGTGGTCGAATGAATGTGTATTTCCTCAACAGAAAATTAGATCAGAGCTAAAGAGAGGACAAATAGAGCTTAACACAGAACAATCCTGGGAGAAAATGTTTGAGGCTAGAGAAGACTTGAGACCGGACAATGTCCCAGAAGGACAATGATCAAACAGCCAGTGCCACATTGGAATGGTTTAAATCCAAGCATGTCCACGTGTTCAAATGGTCCAGTCAAAGTCAAGACCCAAATCCAGTTTAGAATCTTTGGCAACAAAAATGTTAAACTTTTGATTTTTCATTAATGTTTCTCTTTACACAATTATGCATGACTTTGTTTTGGTCTGTCACCTAAAATTTCAGCAAATAAATGGAAGTTTGAAGTTTTAAGGAAATAAAATGTGACAGAAGGTAAACTGTTTAAATATTTCTGCATGGGACTGTTTATAATGTCTTTTTTTTTTCCTGCTGTGTTGCATATTATCTTCGAGGCTTTCAAAACCCTCGGTGTTATATAATCTATATTTTCTGCTTCATCAAATACTTTTAGGAGAAGAGAACTGTTTTGTGTCAACCCTGATAAGAGTTCGGATGTGAAAACAAGTGATTTCCTTACTAGGTTCAGGAGTCAAAGGCCTTCTTCCAGGGATGTGGGCTTCAAGAGCCCAGAAGATTAAGACATATATTGGATTCATGATGGAGGCCACAAAGTTCATTTTGAAAATAAAACAGAATATTATTCACAGTCCTTTTAAAATTCAGATTGCCAGCTGACCCATGACTTGGAAGTAGTGCATTACATTTTCAATGAGCTGACGCTCTGTCACTAGCAGGAAGAATCCCATTTCCTGCCCGTTTGCCAGGGGAATTATGGGATTAAATCCGGTGTAGTTTAAGGAACTATGAGAGGAACAGAGATACTGTAGGATAAAAATTTTGACATTTCAGAATGGGCATTTCCTTTCTTTTATGTCTAGCAGTTTTAGTGCGGTGTGCTAATTTTTTTGAAGTGATTTTCTTCTATTTTCCTTTTTCGCTTTTTTTCAGTGTCAACAACATGGAAGGAGGTGAAAATCACGCTGCTTTGTAGGGAGCAGAAAAAAATCCCACCGGTAATATTATAAAAGACACATGCACACAGTTCTGCCTGATTTTCATATATATTAAAATCACTACCTTCAGTGGCATATGAAATTCTACAAACCACTAACGCCTAAGCTTACTGTTGAAATGTCTGTTTCCCTTTGATTCAGGTTTTCCTCTCTGTTTTCTGACCCTGAAAAGAGGTGACCAGTAATCTTATTCACACACTGCTTCCATCACAGACCTCTCCATATGCCTTACATAAGCCAGTAGAGGTAATATTGACATTGCTCAGCTGCATTAAAAGTTGCATGTCATACACAAATATTATGAAAAGTTAACGCTTTCTTCCAAGCTGCACCCTCTAAGCTGCCTGCATAATAAAAAGCTTCATTTAAACCCTCCTCCACAACAATGAGAGTCTGTGTTTATATAGACTACTTGCAGAAATCTCAATATCATATCTATCCAAATTTTAATTTTACTCTTACAATATTGAGAGCTTATATAGATATTGAGTAGCTACTATGCATCACAATATCAGAGTTAATTTATTTCAGTAATTCAATTCAGAAAGGCAGACTTATTATTTACTATATAGATTCATGACAGTCCATATATTTAAGGCTTCTAATTTTGATGACTATGGCTAATGGATAATAAAACCCACCATTCAGTTTCTCGCCATATTAAAATACTACGTAAGACAAAAGAAAATGGAATTTTAAGACAAAAATATTGGTCTTGTATAAAAATTCTGAAAGACGGGAAGGGCCTTGACCTATGATGACCTCACAAATCAGCACTAGTCGCACAACAATTTTAGATATATATTTTGTTGAATTTGATAAACATGGCTGTTGGCTGGATAGGACTGCACAGCACACAATGGATTTAATGTCATTGCATGATCAATGACAGAAGACTGTTTGGAATCCCAGTATTGTTCTCTAGTGTTTTCCAAGAATCATAAATTCACACTTTGCATGCCAATGAGATATCCAGCCTGCTGGATGGAGTCTCACCGTAGTCGATGCCCAAAGATTAAAGTGGCCGGTTAAAGGCTGAAAAAAAGAAGATTGAGGAAAGTGTGGATTTGTCACAATAATTTCCATCACCCTACTGCTTGAAAACTGTCAGGTCAGCATTCTTCTCCATAATGGCGTGCAACAAAACATATTTATACAACTGCATTTTTTTTTTCATGTACAAGCCCTCTTTTTTATTTGTCCTGTGCTGTATTCTAATATTATCAAACAATATATTTTGTTTTTCATGAGTTGTAAACCAGATTTGATTAATTGATATCATTTGAATAACAATAAATAAGTTGGTTTATTTTGCAATAAAATGAGTTTTGGATGCTATTCTAATTTACCGAGATGCACCTTTACACCTTTAACTGGTCTATAGACATGGAGAAGGGCTTGCATTTACACTGCATTAAAGTCGCAACTTAAGCATGGTGCTGAGCTCATTCCCATAGCACTGCCATCCAACCCCCATCTCTTTGCACCGATGCCTGCCTCATCACTCCACACAAAATATCCCACCCTTAATTGGTCTGTGCTCCTCCAACATGTTTGTAATGAAAAAAAGCAGCACATAATTCTTAGTTTGTTGGCTGGCAGAGCCCAATTTACAAAAGTGGAGGTTGGTGATAAGCAGAGACAGTATGGCTGTGGAGTGCTCAGAACAATGAATCACCCCGCTGCCAGGGTTGAGCAGAATATAATTGAGTCCAACATCTCTGAGCACTTTCACCATAATTAATGATAATCTGTAACAGAGGAATCTGAGATTCCAGTTCACAGAACTGTTTAATTAGGCCCAGTAATGAAAGCACAGGCACTACAAGAATATGGCCGGCCTCATGATTAATGATTTGTGCTACTGAACACAAAAGTGCTGCACCGTTAACTCCAATGGATGCTGCTATGTCTCCCTGGCATTTACAGAACACCAAAATACATACGGAGCTGTTTGCATCCCCTATATGTAGCACTATATAAATACTTTGTTTGTTTTTTTTTTCTGTGCAGATATACTTGCTTTATAATTAACATGTTCTGGATATCAAAAATACCACTTCAGATAGGATTTATCCTAAATACTATAGATAAAGCATGTCTTTTTTTCTACATATTTTTTTTAGAATCTGATTTTCTTTATTCTTTTTGTTTTGATGTCTGCTACTAATGTTGATTTTGGAAATCAGCTTATCTGTCAAGATTTCTCCTATTCAGGTGATTAGGCAACAATTACTTTAATTAATCTCTGCACCCTCTTTTCTCACAACCAGTACATGTTTTACTCTGCTTTTTGAAAATCTGAATTTTACTGTGACGTCTTTGTAAAATGACGGAGATGGAATGACTTTGTAAATATTTTTCTCCCTCCTTCAAATATTAACTGTAATTCAAAATCTGAAACTCATCTATTAAACCTGAAGTGGTCTGTTCTTCACTAAATAGAATTTTTAAAGGGGCAGTATTGTGTGTTTTCCAGTCACTGTGTTAATTGTGCCATTTTACAGCACAATCAAGTGACTGATCCATTAAGATGTTATAAAAATTATGTAGACATAAAATATGCCTTAAAAAATTTTGACTTCATAATTTGACAACTTGAAGTTTCGACCTCTGTCTCTTTAAGAAACGTTTTCTTCTTCTGTCGCTCCATTTTCAGGAAGTCATCACAGCACCTCTCCTATTAGCCCTGTAATAATGTTTTTACCAGAAATATTTATTGATTGTGAAGAAAATATGGAACAATTTAAGCTAAAGTTTTTAGGACCATGTCTTATGCTTCCAGTTTTGTTTAGACATAATTAGCATCCTGATTTATGTCCAAACTTCAACCACACTAGTGTTGATTAATTACCTTTAATTATTAGTTTACCATAACTAAAAGTGTTGGGAATTACATTACATGAGGACAAAAATAAATCTATAAAAGTTTGTAGTTGCTGCGCTGAAATGAATATGTTTTCCTGAAGAGAAAATATGTTTTTTGTGTTTTTGAAGCTATATTTCCAAGTACATATATATTTGTTTCCTGAACACTAGTGGTAAGAAAAGATTGGCATGTAACAGAAAAAAATGTAGGGTAAAGTAATAAAAGAGCCACATACGAATTGAGGTCTTTTACCTAAAAGTATGGATTGCATTATTGAATGAAATGCTCCAGCTCCTTCTTATGCCTTGCAGGCATCCTTGTTGTTATTTTTCTGGTAGTATAGCCTATGTCGTGCAACTCCACAACACATCAGCATGTAGGGCCTAGCCGAACAGTGAGTGCTGGAGTGGTTCCACATTTTTAAATGAATCTCATGAAATGCACAGTAATACAGTCACACTATTACAGAAACAAAATAAGATTTTGTTTGCCGTGAATTGGATTTATACCTAAAAAAGCTATTAGTCACTCCCTGTCAGTTTACTGACTGCTGTGAGTTGAACGTTTCTGTGTTAGACCTCTGAAGTTAAATTTCACAGTTAGTTAGATATTGTAAATGTATCGCTTCCTTTGCTGAAAAAAAAATGGTTTGGTAAATCCAGACATGGTAATAGATCTAACAGAAAGATTAGATCATTATAAAATAGTAAGAACAATAGGCTGTACAGCAAAAGGCTATGTGTTTTATTCATCAAACCTCTCAGCAAAATGCTAAAGTTTCTATCAAGCGGACATACAGTGTGCCTTAGGAAATGGCATTGTGAAAAGCAGCGGGTGTGGAAAACCTGACACAGGAGCTCAGCCCTCATAAATCTATGACAAAACTTTGCAAAAATAAGAAAGAAGACATAAAGAAGAAAAGGAAAAATAGATCTATTTTAGTGAAAGAAATGACTGTAGTCGCCCATCCCCTTGCTCTCCCATTTCCCATGTCGAAATCTTATTTAGTTCTTTAATTCTACAGTTTCTGACCTGGATCTGGCCATCGCTGCACATGAAAGAAATTACAAAAGCCTCTCAGTCACAGCAGCCCAGCTTCCTCCTGCACCGCAGCATTTGTCATTGCCAAAACAGCAGAGTTTAATTAAGTGTTGTGAGCAGCCTAGTGAGAAACACACTTTAATTTAAACCTCTGAACATGCTCCTATTGGTTCTTTACCTTCTCAACAATCAGCAGGGTATACGGCATAAATTTCGATCTCTCGAGGGGGAAAGCAGCTGCTGCACCTCTAGCGATTCATAAACGGCTTGCCTCCCCAAGAGCAATCTCTATTACAGCACATTTCATCATAACTCTGTTTGGAACTGTGAGCAGATGAATGTAATAATTAATGTCCCTTCTCAACTAAACATTTTATTTATTCTTGACAAATTAATGTCTGTTCTCATGTTTAAAAGTACATGTTGTGGGACAGTGCTTCAGAGTTGGTGAAAATAATGAAATGGAAAATTATCTCTTGACCCATCAGGCAATGCTTGACAAAGAAGGTAAATGTATTCAGTCCTAGAGCAATGGATTTGTTTCAAGTTGGTAAGCTTTTTGAGTCGGCAATGATTTTTTAAGTGCGCCTTTTATAATAACATAAGCTTTACCAGTTAAATCGATGTGGATACCAATAAAAAGGGACACACGAGACCACAGAGTGTTAGATCTGCAGCAAAGGCAGTCATTTTATCAAGCTGCTGTTGAACTGCCTTTGGGAACTTCAAAAGCACAAAGAGGTTATTGAACTGCAAAAACTGTTGAAGAGAAAAACAAAACATTTTGACGGACAGCTAAAGTGATTCACAGTAAACCTAAGTAGGAAATTACTGAATACATTGCTTCTTAGTAAAAAAATCTATTACAATCCCTACTGCAGCTAAAATGATCTTAAAACATTCCCATTCTTACAAATAATTTCAATCGTGAAACTTAGTTTTTTAGCTGTTTTCAGACTGGTGTCACTGCTGTCACATGGCCATGTATGTTGGCGAATCTAAAACCAGGTTTTGAGACTGTGTAAGTTAAAAGGACAGTGCTATGTATTTTTCAGGGAAGTGATATCTTCTAACATAACCGGGTCACAAAAAAATACAGAAAAACGTCTAATACATTTATCCTTCTATAACACTTTCAAAGTAAATTGTGAATAAACTTTAAAAAAATGTTAAAACATAATTTGCTTTATAACTAGCCTTGCAACATTTCACATCCTTCCCCAATGTTGCTTTTTTCTGTTCTATTAAATATATGGTCATTCATGATACAAACCTATTGAATCTAGTCCTGTTCTCATTTTTTTGTTTGTTTTACTAATTTTGGTCTCTACATAGAGAGGAGGCTGATTCAACAGCTTATAAAGCCAATTTTCTGAGCAGACCCAGTGTTAAAAAGTGCTCTGGTTCCCATATACGATCTTACAAATCAAGCACTGACGCAAACGCATAAACCAATCAAACCCAGGCCTCATGAGCCTTAAGCAAAGGTGGAAGTACATTTCCTATCCATGTTGGGTGACATCCTCTTTTCCTCCTGTTGGCGCTGCTCCTGCATTTGACTGATCAGACAGCCAATACATGGTCCAGGTTTATTAGCAAGACCTTACAAAGCCCAAAGCTCTGTGCAGTAGTGTAATTCTCAAAATGTGACACGTTAACTGTGTTGACTGATCCACACAACAGCTGGTTCATAGGGGACCTCTCACACTTGAGCGCAGCAGCCGTGTAAGGAAACAGCAGTGTCTTCAGCTCTATGTGGTTCTTACCAGAAAAAGTCTTGACACGTTGTTCATAGCTAGCTTGTTCATTCACTTATACAAGGCAGTTTTCAGGTTCTAAATTGAACACGAAGCATCTTGTCTGAAGTGTCTTCAATGCACTTAGAGAATATAGAATAAATCACATATATAATCTTATCCTTCTTTTATTGCAGTAATATGGTTTTTACACACAAGAAAATTGAAAAAAAATAGCCTTTAATTTAAGTACATTTATTCAGTATGGGAAAAAGAAATTCCACAATATGAATTAAAATTATTCAAATAAATGATGCATATGAAGCCATTTTTTAAAAATCAAACATCTTAAGTTGAGAGAGACGTATTGGAAAAAAAAAAAAAGGACTGACATCAATCTGAAAATTGACGCAAGAAAAACTAAGGAAGCAATAAAGCAACTGGAACAGCAGTGCTCTGGCATCCAGGAAGACAGACTACAGAAAACATGAGATTCTGGCAAATAATTAAAGTAACCAACATGTCTGTAACTACAGGGAGGGGGACACAAGAACCAGTTGCGACATATCCTGGGCGCATAGAGCAAAGGAACCTGAGCACAGGAAAGAAGGAAGGCAAGTAATAAACACATAAATACACACAGAGGTTATTATCACTACACAAAAGCAAGTTAATTAACCAACATTTAAAGATTAACTTCAACCTGCATCCAAGCCAAGTACAGAAGAAACTCGACACAAAGAAGTTAAATGTATGGAACACCATTGATGACAATAATAGAGAACTCAAAATAATCCATTATAATAAATTTGGAACCAAAAAGACCATGGACCATTGACTCACTAGTTTAATAATTATTATTCCCCTAATAATTCTTCCCAAAATTAAATTTAGAAAAATGCATAGGTTAAATGTCCCATTAAATGTGGAAACAAAATGTTTATTACGATCTTTTTAATTTCACTGAAATATTGCTAAATTAACCCGTATGTATGTACGCTTACGAGGTCCACTGTATTTGATCAAATTTATTTGCAAATCCTTGTGGTTTACATCATTTCCATATTTCAGCAACCTAAATTAAGTTCATTATAAAACATTCTTCTGTAATAAGCATGTTTAACATTTATCTCTAGACAATGCAGTACTCAGGTCAGTATAACAACTTGTAAATACACTGGGACATATTAGAGCCAGCGTTGGGTCGCCTTGATCGTTGATCATTTAAAGGATGCTCTCCTGGTCTTCCTCTTTAGAATGCCAAATGATATATGATCACTTCTACACCGCTAGTTAATGTACACTATTAGCTCTGTATTTAAACATGATAATGTAATTGATTTACAAATTGATTTATTGATGTTAATTCAAGTGTTTCATGTATTAATCAAAGTAAAGAAATTAATTCCGTATATTTTATGAGCTGTTGTGTGATCAACTAATGATATGAATTAATCAACTTTAATAAGAATTCAAAGACTATTGTTTGCCCAATTTGTCACTTTGTTGGAGGGGGAAATGAAGAACGGCCTCTTGATTTACAACGTGTAGCTCCGGGGGAGTATTTTAGAAAATTACTTTGCTTTTTGGGGGGTCTTGGATGGTACAGGGAGTTATCAGTTTATTAGCTGAAACAGGACAGGTGTAATCTGTTTAAGTAGAGATGTTTATATATTTTTTTTTCTTATGTTTCTGTGCTATGGGTGCATAAAGAACTCAGCACAGGTTTTTATTTCAAGTTTTCTATGCAATCTTGAGAAGTATGGAATTAGTTGTTTTTTCTATCACTTTCTAAATCTAAAAATAAAAACAACGTGTTGGACAAATACTTTAATTTCCAGTCTCTACTTCTTGTGATTTTATTTCCGTTTATTTGTTTTATTTACTATCTAAATATTATGTTACATTTAGACAGTCTGCAATATCTTTAATTATCTAACTGCTCTCAGTCAGCATTTGTCTTTATCGAATCAAAATTAAGGACAACTTCTCTGTGCTGTTAGCCTCTATATAAGTTGCCTATTTTTAACTGGATCTGTTTCCCAACCTGGATCTATTTGGGTTAAATGTCCTTATCTAATCTTCGCTATTCCAATCAAGATTCAAGTCTGAGTATTATCCATTTTGAAATAGCTTTGAGCAAAGTTATTCCAGATGCCAAAGCAACTATTTACAGAAGATAACGTAGATAGATATTTTGTATTTAATGAGCAAAAAGATATAACGACTAATGTAACATTCTAGAAATATGGGTCTGGAAAGGCATGGAATATTAAAATGGACAATTTGTTAGAAATGTTTTATTTGGACAGACTTGCAGAAAACGAAATTAATTGAGAAAGTATGGAGGTACTTTGTCATAAAGTAATGGAATGGTTAAAGGGAAAATGTAATCATATTCCAGAATTGCAAAATCTTTACGTCTTAAATATGTTAAATAAATAAAAATGGCAGTTGTGCCCATATTAGTGAGCACAATTGGGGTTACGGTGATTATGTAAAATTTAATTAAAATGGCGTTGAATGGCTCCCAGTGGGAGTGTCTAAATGCCTTCCCTACACACTTTTCCTACTAAGCCCCTTCAAGCTAGCGGCAGCAGGAATTATCAAACACTTGGTGGAACTGCATGTCTACTGAGGATATTGTACAAACTACTTCAGAATGAGTAGGGACTTCTTAGAGAGAAAGAGGCCAATTTCAAGGTGTCAGATTGCAAAGTCAAATTTCTTACATATGATCACTAGGTGTTACTTTTAGACAACATCTTTGTTCACTTCGTCCTCTTATCACTGAACAAATTACCATAAACAATGTTTAAGTTTAACAACAATACTTTGCTATCTAGACTTTAGTTTCTGTGGATATCATGTTCTGCATTAATGTGTCAAGTTCTGTGTTTTTGGTTGCATTCGAAGTTGATTTATTTATTTAGCTTTTTGGAAAGATAAATATTTTAACTATCCTGATAAAGAAGCCTGAAAACAATTAATTTTTAACAGTTTTGAAATATGAAATATACCCTTTAAATCATTCTTTAGAGAGGTTGAGGAGGTGGCGGGAAAACAAGGTAAAACCTGCTTTGGGTTGCTCTCTTTCTTTGCTCTTTCCTTACACTAAACTAAAACTTTAAAATGCAATAAAACAGTTTTCTTCCTCTGCTTCAAGTGAATTGTTTGCACTCCAGAGAGCCATTTAAGTAGTTCATTAGTGGCTATGTCATGTCTTTAAAGTATTGATCTGTCCAGTCAATGGAAAAAATAACAACCCCTTTATAAGCTTCTTGTCCACAGCGATGGGCAACATAAATTATTTAAAAAGGCCAGATTCACTGCGACCATGGAACCATCAATCATAAGGTATGGCAGTGACAAAAAAGCTTCATACGTCCCTCCTATCTTCCCCCAGAACAATTCTATCAGCCAGGTGACTGTGAGGAGCCCGAATGACCCGGTGTCACTCGCATTGTTGCCTCAGCCTTTGAACGACCCAGCTCTCCACCCTGCCCTGGAATGGGATGGCTAAATAGATTCTCTGTGTTTACCGCTGGGCTCCCTCCCAGAGCACACTTCAATTTGTCTAACAATAAGAGGTGGACAGAGGAGTTGGAGATTCCCAAACAATGGATGAATATTTTATCAAGTTGTTGAATTGAGTTGCAAGTGGCAGAATATTTATTCATGGATGTCCGTTCGGGGTTATTCCACAGAAAAGGGAACAACGCAACAGCTGCAGAGTTATTCTTGTTGCAATCTCTCCATCTTGTGTTGGCGAAAGAAAACAAAATTAATGAATCATGGTATTTACTGCGAAAATTCATTGCTTATTATAGATATGGTATCTTTACATGAATCGCTACAAGGACCATCTATTTTGAGATGAATTGTTTTCGTAAGGACGCAATGGTGGGAAGACAAAGTGGGCATGATATTAACACGCTCCTTTTTTATTGCAGTCGTATTGATTAATCAATAACTCCGTTGTTGTGGAGTTTTTTATTCTCTGCCTTGTGGCTGTTTTTTGTGTTGTGTGGCCAAACTACATTCTCTCATAGATGAGTTTTTTGACACTAGAAGCAGTGCTGTGAAAGTTTTTCCTTAAACAAAAAACGTGTACATTCGGTTCAGATATTTTAAAGAAGAATTATTCTGTCAATTCTCAATTTAAAAATCCGTTTTAAAATCACATCTTCTAATGCACAGCTAAATAAAATTTAAGGTGAAGTAGTTCATGTTGATTTATACATTTTTATGACAACTTTTTATTAACTGTGGCGTGATCATTGGCATAAATGGTAAGATTATTGTGGAAATATGCAGCTGATTTATAGCGCATTGTAAGGATGCATGTTGCAGAGAGTAATGCACAGCTAAATAAAGTTTATGGGAAACAAAACAGCTAATTTTAAAATATCCCGATGTGTTATAGCACAGATAGAATAGAATATACTTTATTGATCCTCAAGAGGAAATTACTTATTTATTGAAAAGCTGTAAAGTAAATACAAATATATGCGATAGATAATTTATGATATGGCAACATGCATTAGACAGTACAGTTTATTTTGTCTAATGGAGATAAAGCCTTCATGATCCACCAAACACCTCGAAAGGTGTCACAAGACAATTCAGTTTAAGAAACACATCAAGCATTATAAGGAAAGGCATGAAAAGGCAACTAAGCAAATAAAACGCACAGGAAGGCACTTAAATGTGAAAGTCTTGTCTTTTGAATTTTGATTTCAAAATGCAACTTTGATTAATAATTGATTATACAAAGCTACATGAAAGGCAGGAAGGGGCACCATTCTCTTGAACGGCCACCCAGTCAAACGACACTTTGTTGTTTTCAAATGCTCCCCTGCATCTTGGTTTCTGCGGTCAGTCCTCCAACCAACCCAGTGCAGCACAGCAAAGCCAGCGCGACAAAGCTGCCCTGATGTAACCAGACATGCAGGGATATGAATGACTACATCTAAGGGGTAATTGCTGCTGAGCGGGAGCCTCCTACCTCGTTCCATTTAGTCTATTAGCAATTTATGGCTGGTCTCGCTCAGCTCCACACAGGAGGGGTTTGATCTAAATTCTCATGAGCTTTTAGGTGAGGCTGGGACCCAGTGGAGAGCCTTAGGGGGAAGAGATGAGTTTTACTTACCACAGTTTTAATTCTCTTTGACTTATCATTAATTTGTTGTCACAGAAGAAAGGTGAGCGTCGCATAGATCTAATTAAAGTTAATAGGATTATGACTATTCTGTAAGGCTCTGAAGTCCTGTTTTGTTTTTTAAGGAAGAAAAGAGGTAATCTTTTCTAATGCCTCATCAGATCAATTTGGGTGAGTGTACAACTTGAAATACTTCATTTACACAGAGGCATTAGATAATCTTTTTGAATATGACATGATTGGAGAAAAGAGGTTTTGCAGAGAAGGAAATTGAACATTCATTCATTTATCCATTCGGGATCACAGCAGGCTTAGAGCCTATCGTAGCAGTTGAGAAGCAGGGTACACCCTGCAGAGGCCAACGTTATGGACTGTGACTTTAAAAGAAACATTCTGGATGTACATGTGCAATTTAGATCAACCCTGTTTGTAGAATAACACTGTTCAGAGAGTTTGGGTGCCTGGATATTTTGAAACGGTCTTAATGCTTCAATGCCTCATTTTGCAGGTTCTTAGCAGGGGTTCAAGCCCAAGGCAAGGGTGTTGGTACTATCAGCGGTCCCACTGGCTAATGCCCAGTGTCAGCTCCCCACTGCTAGGGATGCAGATCTGGATGTACTGGGGCGGGGGTTCTGACTGGCCCAACAACAACATGTAGGAAGAAGAGGTAGCCTAACGCTGTCTGATGGCATCCTGCCGCTCAGGACTGGTGGCCACCTAACCAAGATGTTGTGTTTGGGTTACTTACTCTAGAATAAAGATTGGAGTCAGCAGTTGTACAAATTGTTTGTATGAGAGTTATAGAGCAATGACTGTCTCTCCAAAGTACTCACTGTTTCACACTTTCTAAATTTTGTCATGTTAAAACCACAATCCCTAACGTCCTATTGGGAGTTTATGAGACAGAGCTACACAAAGTAATGAATAGTTGGTATGTGAAAGGGAAATGATACAAGACTCTCTACATTTAAAAAAAAAAGATAGAAATCGGATACACATTTTTGAGTCAATATTTTGAACTGCAACAGCAATCGTTTTAAAGATATGTACTCCCCAGCTCTGCATACTTAGAATCAATTTTTATCATTATTCTTTGCAGAATAGTTAAATATATGAATGCTGAAAGACCCGTTAGATTTAATTAGAAACACTATCATAAAATCTCAGCCCAACCATTATAACTTTTATCATTTTGGACAGTCAATAGTATTTGTGCAAAGTACTTCTTATGCTCAAATTGATAAGTATCTCTTTTACCAACTTCAATTATATAGTCTGAAAGAGAAAATTAAGCAGGGGAAAAAGAATTGTACAATAATCAAGGCATATAATTGCAGCATAGACATACTGAACATTTGTTAAACAAACTGCATAAATGTTATGTCCTGCCCCTTGCTCTCTGCTACGCTACAGCTCCCATCCCAGCAGACCTTGTAGAGAATGCATGGTCACTGATAATTGTAGAAAAACAGTTTTCCTGTTATGGTAAATTATTTCTTTGTCATTAACACAAATAAGACAGATTATCACCACTATGATATACTCTCATGACATAATCACATTTTACAAAAAATATATGTAAAAAAAAAATGTTACATATAAAAGTTACGTACTGCAGCTTTAAAGCCTACAAGTACAATTTCATAGCTAATAATTTGTGCACACAGAGTAGGATTATGTTTCCTGACACCTCTACTGTGTCCTCCTTTGCGAATGATGCACAAATAACAAGCACTCTAATTTTTCTCTCACAAATTCATCTGGTTTATCCATGAAAAACAGGCTAGATAGGATAAAAACTGGTGTGTCTGTTCATAGCATAAATGGTTGCTTGAATATTAAATAATGTTCTAAACCTATTCTAGAAAGGTGGGATGTGAACCATTGTCTTACTTATTAGGAATATTTGCTTGTAAACAAGTTTAATTATTTTTTTTTTTTTTACTTTCAATAGAGCTAAACTAATCAAAGGTGGATGAGAATTTAATTCATTCCCCCTCAAGCCCCAACACCGAAACTTTCTCATTTTACTAAGTTGGAGTAATTTTCTTTAATAAAGCCAATGTAGGGTTCCATGTGGCCTTACAGCAGAAATGTTCAGTGATTCTGGCTCAAACACCCATATAAATATACCACCTCTATAGGACATAAATGAATATAACTTCATGTAAGATTTGTCTTAAACAAATGTATTTTAAAATGTATATGGCTTTAATTGTATATATTTAATATCCCAGAATACAATCTTACTGCTACCCCCCTCCCTCTCACACACACACACGCATGCACACACACACCATGCTGTATCATGTGACTTCTGTGAGTGACAGCTCTGATGTTTGCTCTGAAACTCTCTCTGGCAACTCCCTCCACAGGGGAGTCTGAGCTACCAGCCCACAGGAGAGACTCCCACTGGGACCACTGTGGCCCTGTTCTTCCTCCCCTGGATGACCTCTGACACACCCAGTTTGTGCTTGGCGGCCTTGAAGAGGCAGTCGTGGGGATTTCTCCCCAGCCAAGCAGCAGGTTGTAATTGATGTGGCAGAGACGTCAGCACTAATCTTTTGCTCTCTGTCTAGCCTCTCTGTAAGCTCCTCGTCCACTCGATTCCCGAGACCTGCCGCAACAACCTTGGCCAACTGCTACCTAGTCAATTAGCTCTGCCCCTCTCTGTGCACTGTTTTGTGTACGTGTATCTCTGGTGGACACCCAACATGTTCAGTTATCTACCCAAACACATTCAGGTTGATTTCCTAATGCCGCCGCATGACACTATCAGTAAATGGAAAGCTCGGCTGATATCTTTTCCTGCAGTGGGATGACTGATTATATGTGGAATAGGGGACATGTTGATTTTCATATTGGTATGGAGGGTCCTATCTCTTTTTACATGCCTCACATTGCATATGGATATTCTAATAATACAGTTTCAAATTTGGTAATACACCTGGTGAAAGCATTACTAATTTGGTTAAAGTGTAGTGAATACAGCCCAGTGTGAAGCATATCACAAGTACAGCTCAGTCAACATTGTTGTCAACTCTGCTTTAGAGGGCAAAACATGTCATAAAAAGAGGGAGCACTTGTGACTGTCAGAGGAACAGTGGAAATCAGATGTTCACATACACTGCATGAAAGATGCATAAAATGTTTGTCACTGTCTGAGATAAATGCAAAATAAAAATGTTGATCTTTTAGGGCAGTTAGGAATACCAAAATTATTTATTTTCACCAAACTTTCAATTGTTCAACTTCCGAAGGTGACATATATTACCCTGTTATTTTGGTGTTAAATTGTCTGCTCTGCTCAAACATCTTGTATGTGGCAATCAGAGGTTTATGACAGTGAATAAAAAAACATTGGCCAGTGTCCTTAAGTCACTTTGTAACAAATTTGGTTGTATGCTCATTGTCCTAAGATTTTATTTCCTGGCTGTCGTACGATGTCGCTTCCACATTTCCATGCAACTGACTTTTCTTAATATCTGCACTCTTCCCCCATTCACAAAAAAAACAAAAAAAAAAACATGCACACATCTGTATGCTGCCACTCTCGGACTTTACATTTGGGATTATGTTCACTCTTAAACTTCCCTCATTTTTTGACATGGAGACACATCTCCTAGAGTAAGTCATTTGTCACAAAGTGTATTTTTAAAGTATGATGTGGATTTTTCATAGTGCTGTTTTAGTACATGACTTACTTCTTTCAGAGTGACAATTCACCCCAGATAGAATCTTGAAAAAAGTATTTTGCTTTTGTTCTCTGCCTAACAGAACCTCTTCAAGTTGTTTCAAAGTACAGTGAACTAGCATAAGTAAAGTTCTGACTTTGAAGAAAGCAATAAAACATGATCTGAAAGGTTATCTTGCTTGTCATTCTGGCATTTATCAAATGTAAGTATTTGTGGCAATTCTAATTAATTGAAAAAAGGAGACATATAGTGTGATTTAGTGTTAGGAGCAAAAAAGTTGTGCCTTTTTTTGACTACATTTGTAAATGTTTCAAGGGTATGAGCTACGGTTTCCAATAGTTCAAAGTCTGATAACAAATGAACTTGTTCACTTTATGCATCTAGGCACAAAAATGGGGTACATTTTCAGAGTAGTGCTGAGGTTTGGATGTTTTATCTATTTATTTTTTCAGAAACAAGGCAACCCTATAAGTGAGTTGACTTATTTAGAAAAATATTTGCTATTTTATTTAGAACAATTGTTGCAATTGTGTTTAATATACTAAATATTGTATCTTTAATCTTGTTGTCTCCATCCCTGTAATTGTCACTTTGCTGTTTTAAGTCTAATGTACGTAAAAAACCCCTTTTTTCCCGTGAAAGCTGAATATTTTCTGAATTTGCCAAAGCACAGCCGTATGTAAGGCTTATGTCACAGGTCAAAAAGCAGACATGGTCTTCCCACATGATCCTAAAGTAATATCATCTTACTGTATTCATTATTTATATGATTACTATGACTAAATACACCATAAGAGTTTTGATTATTTGGAGGAGGAAGGTCAAGTCCGTAAGAATAAAATGGAAAAGCAATAATTTCCCAAACGCAGCTTCGATCAGTATGCATGTAAATGTATCAAAGATGGAAAGCACACAGAAGGTTAATCTGCTATGACTGTTAAAATTCCCATTATATGGGGGTTGAATGAAAGATGACGATTGAATGAACCATGCTGTTTATCCAAACTCTTCTTTTGTCAGAAAAGCAGCAGGAATTACAGAATCTCCTCTCCATCCTCGCCCCTCCTCCCTCTCCTCATGTACACATGCAACATCTTAAAGCTGTGATGAACACACATGCATATTTTGCAGATATTCAGATTAGTTCTACTAACTTTATTTATATAGCACCAAATCACAACAACTATCATCTTAAGTCACTTTACAAACAAAATAAATAAACTAAATAATTATTGTCAAATCAGACAGACTTCAAGTCAGGTACATCCATTCCAATTGATCCTATCTATAAAATAATGCAGCATTTATTGTTCAAACAAATGTTTTCTCTTTAAAGAAACCCAGCAGTTTGTCAGCAGTCACTGACTCGTAGCATTCACTTCTCCTGGACGTGCATGTAGTGACAGTGAACTGTGGCTTGCATTGAGCCATTGACTTTGATTCAATCCAAGCTTCTGGACTATTTTTTTTTTTCAGCATCTGAACAGAACATTTCTAATTTTGGCAAAATTGTGGAAGTGAAAGCAGGAGATCCTAGAAACCTGGGGTTTAAAATGCATGTCCTGATCAAAGATTGTTTTAACTTTATTTATCAAGGTCAATTTAATGGCATACAGATTAAGTGACTGACTAAGTAGATTCTTTTGTCAGACATTGAAAGATGACAATTTTTGTCTTGAAGAAAAGAATAAGAGTTGAAAACTCAGGGTCACATTTGGAAGCTGAACAATGGTTCCAAGTTGAGTTAATATTAGCTAGGAAACGTTTTAAAAAATGTAAAAAAAAATAATAATAAAAAAAAAAGTAGAATTTGCTGTACGCAGAATATAGAAATGTTTGTTACAGTTCTATCCTTGAGCAAATACTTTGGGAAAGACTGGCAAATTCTTCTCATGGCCTCACTTGTATTAACTGTCTTAATGATGTCACATTTAACGTGCAAACATACCATGCATCAAAACAGATAGAACTGAAAAATAGAAGATGGTGAAGGACTGAGTACCACTGCTAACCACAGATTTACTTTAGAAAAAATATATATTTTGTTTAGAAATTTTAGGAAAAGATCAAATGAATTTTATTTTGCTGTACAAGTTTTTCAAATTTCCCTGTCACTTTGAAAATACAGTTATATAAAAACAGTTTTTATACTGAATACAGCTTTGTAAAGTTCAAAATTGAATATGTTATCTGAATTATTTCATTACTATCCAATAATTTGTTTATTAATGACATTTCTCTGAGCTGTAATTTAACTAACTTTCCATTGAAAGCTGGCAACAGGACAGAAACACAACAGTTAAGAAACAAAGGAAACCTCGGTTACCTCTCTACAGTTCCTTCCTTGTCAGTGTTTATCAAAGTGTCCACAAGCCAGGAACATCATCAAAAATGTCTGAAAATATAATAGGTTCAAAATGTCAGGGGAAATGGCTCAGTGTTGCAGGAAGCAATGCCATTTCCATAAATGTTTAATTGATTGTAATCCTTTGTTGAGGAGGCATTTGCACAATGCCTGGAGTTCACACGGAGCAGGCAACAGAAATATTGAAGTAAAATAATTGCTTTGATTCATCTGTGGCTTAATTGTCAGAAAACGCCTGATAATAGCCTTTTATTTAGGATGATTATCTGCCATATGTTTAAAGTTCTGGACAAAGAGTTGTAATTAGAAGCTTTGCTGACTAAAGTGAACTATGATGCATCTTCCTTCTTCCTTCTCGTATATAATTATAAAGCTGAGGCAAAACTTTGTAGCATCATTTCTACCTTGGCCACTTTGTTGACCTTCATTTTTGTTTTTCCTCAGCTATTTATTAGTTCACAAGAATTGTATTAGGTTATATAAAATTATTGTGTGTATTATGTGTTTGTTTTAACTCATTCCAATTCAAATTACTCTGGTTCAATGAGTGTGTGTTTAGTTGTGTCCCCTTGCTTGATTATTGTTATTAATTCTTTCTCATAGAAAGTGCTCTTGGTTCAATCCTTCAGAGATTAGCTGGGCAACATTATTAACAATGTGTGGTCATTGCTTTATATTGCTTCAGTTCATTCCTCAATAAGCTGATCGCTTCGGTGCAATTTTTGGATTGTGTTTGGATTATTTGAGTGTAATTTGATTATACTTGAATAGATTAGATTGGGTAAAAAACAAAAACTTGAATTTGAGACGGATATCAAATCGGACCAGATTGCCTTGTAAAATGCCTTAGTGGTGAATCGATGCTCAGCTAAATTGAATTGTGTGACGTATTCTTAGTTCTCAAGCCCCATGGAATCTAAAAGTCGAGGCTGTCATTCTCTTCTGCTGCCATCGACCGAGCCACCACACAGAGCTACAAATCCCCTCGTAGTCAGGTTCGCAGGCAACCATCTCTGCTTGATCCTCTCTGCTTGCTGCAGCCATGACAAGATTCTCAATTCTCTCCCTTTATTTACACGTCATCGCCCCAGCTCCGCGTCATGTCAGAGTGGTGTGGTCTCGCGGTCATGGCTGACCCCAGGGTAGGAGCTGTCTCCACTGATCCAAGCTTACTCTGCTGGGGACCGGACCGCGGTCATGTAATAGTCAATGTAACAGCAGCGGCAAATCATGCCACCAAACAAATGTTCAAACATAAAATGAGAAATGTCCTTTTTGGGCAAAGAAAATATGAAATTCGGGGTTTTTTTTGTCACCCTGTGGCTCTCTGAATATTTAGCACTTTCATTTTCTTATTCTTTTATTCAGTGCTAAGATCATTCCCATCAAGCAAATGAAGATGCATTTTACTTCTGTATAACGATTGCTTGGATGTTGACTACTTTTGTCACAGCAGACGGCAGATGAACATCCTGTACCCTCAAGCGAAGGTATTACTAAACCAAAAAGCTGCTGGAGGTGTCATGTAAATACCTAACCACAGCTAAAGTAATAGGCTATAAAGTGATCTTTAAGTGGAGTTTTAAGCACCCCCATAATGGCTTTGGCTGCCTTTTAGCAGACCATGTGACTCCCCCAGAGTAGTGATTATGAGTCACGGATGAAGAGGTCTTGTGTGTAGGTCAGCCTGTAAGCCTCACTTTCACCTGCCAATCTTTACTTTCCTCCGATACTCTAAGAGCAGTGTTCTTTATACTGTTAACTGTCTTACAGCAGGAGGTATCTGGTAAATTATGTCTACAAAACACCAAGACAAAACTTAGGTGTAGCCTCATCAAAATCCTACAGTGCAGAAAATCCTCCACAATTGAGAAAGAGCAGGGGGAAAATTAAGCAGTCATCTCATTTAGCATACTCTGGGTGAAGAAGCATGCAATCTTGCAAAGGTATTTGCACTACTTTAACTTTTATTTTGTCACATTACTACTACAAATGTTAATATTTTATTGGGATAATATTTTATATATCAGCACAATGTGTGTATAGTTAGGTGGAAGGAAAAGGATACATGTTTCCTTTGCATTCACCCCCATTCCCTGAAAAATCTGCCATTAATTTGTGTTAAACTCTATTTGACTCAAAACTTTGTGGAGCCACCTTGCACTGCAATTTCAGCTGCCAGTCTTTCAGAGTTATGTCTAACAATTGCTAAGGACGATTAAACCATAACCATGCTTCCCCACCCAGATGGTGTTCAGAATAATGTGCATACGCTCTTTGCGTTTTAGCCAAAAAGTTCAGTTCTTTTCTCACTTTTTCCACATTTTTGCTTTGTCCATTACATAGCTTATTGTAAATTGCAAACTGCATCCCTTGTGACTTTCCTTCAGGTATTGCAATCATTCTTGCTACTCCTAAAAGGCCAGACTATTGTCGAGATGTTCTTCTGCCTGAGCTGTGGATCTTTGTAACTCTTTGAGTATTAGTACAGACCTCACAATTTGCATAGACAACTAGGTCTGAAATTGTGCCATATGCATTTTTAGAAGGATGGATTGAAATTTTCAATGCTTGCGATGCTATTTTATAACCTATCCTGCTCTAAACGTCTCTACAGTGTAATTTGTGATGTCTCTGTTTCTTCATTGGTCTATCTTGTTCACTGATGATCTAGAAATCAATCTCTTAAGCCTTCACAGAACAGTTGTGTTAATATGGAGATTAAATTGGATACAGGGGGAATAAAGTAAAGGCAGCTGAGTTCAAATGAAAGCCACTCTTTAGAGATTTACAGTTGTAAAAAAATATTGAAAACTGAACCTAATTTTTTCTCCAGAATTCGGTAGTGTTTTGTCTTTTTTTTTTTTTTTTTTTACATAAAACCCATTCACATGTAGCTGTAACATTAAGTGTTAAATGTCCAAACAGTATGGCTACAGTTGCAAGGCACAGTTAAGTAAAAGAGGTTTAGGGAATACAGTTCTTGGCTTTACCTTGGCCTGTTTTCCTTTTACATTACACGAAGACACTGATGCATGATGGCTTTTGAATTTTGTATTATGTTGGAGGTCGGGGGGTAGTTTCAGGAAGTGGTCTTAATTTCACAGGGTTAAGGAACAGCAGATTCACAGGGAATACAGATCACTTAGCACAAGCCTGTAGCCGCCTCAAAGTTGGCCAGTTTCCCTCCCATTTGTTAACCACGTCCTCACAGGCACTGAACCGTTGAGACCGCAAAGGTGAACGTGCAGTCCCTGAAGGAGGCTTTGCTGTCATAGATCAGTAAAACAGTGATTCAGCTTCACTCGTGTGTGTTTCTATGTGAGCTCACTTGTGCATGCTGCATTACTTTATTAGCACTCACAGTGTGAGCTTTTGCACATCCGTCCGTGAAACGTGCCCATACTTTTCGAGAAGCAAGGACTGTGTCTAAAGCAAATAACACCAGTACAAAAAAAGGAGATTGTTTTTTTTTGTTTGTTTGTTTGTTTGTTTTGCATTTGGACCATAATTTGTGCACAATCTGATAAAACATGTCAAAATTTCTTTTTAAAATGTTAAGTTAAAGAATTTAAATCCCCTCTATTCAAAACTCCACAGACTTCCAAAGTACAGCACAATAAAATCAAGCTGCTGAATAGCTCGTGCCAGAATCTACCCATTATTTGCCCAAACTAAAAGAAATTGTACATGTGTCAGTGATAATCCAATAATCATGCCTCTACTAAGCTTTTAATTTGATTAGGCGTGTGAAAATGGAGAGCAGAAAGTCTCTTGGAGGATAACATCATAGACAACTTCTCCTAATCGGCGCTTTAGATTTACACATGGATTCCTTTTTAATGTTTAACCAGTCTTTAATCCGGCCCTCTCTGTGATGTCTGCGCTCGGAAGTGTATCTGCGTCTGTCAGAAGATGCGTGATCACTGCGATTGCATTCTGGGCAAGTTTTGATGAAATGCCAACCATTACCAGACGCTTACAAAAACCCAGCAAATTTGGGAAGTGATTTAATTTTGGTGAACAAAAACATTTTCATTTGTCCTTCAGGAATTGAAGATTGCATAGCATTCAGCTGGAATCTGCTCTAGTTTCTCTTAGTGTAAACAATTAGAAGCTTTCTTGCTACTGTACATATACAGAATACTTACTTGTCTTTAAAAATTGATCATCTACCTCTAGTGTTTTTTTGTTTTGTTTTGTTTTGTTTTTTATTACAAATTAAACTGATCAGTTGTCTTATCTTGAAAGAAAGTTAATTTAGATACTGGACATCTTGTCTGATCAGAGGGGCCATAGATCATTGAAAAGCGCACAACAGTATTTATTGGAAAACAACCAACACATCACAATACAGGCTTCATTTTACAGACTTTCCTAGAGCTTACACATCAATCAATAGTTTTGGATTAAGTGTTACTGGTGAAGTATATGAGGTAATATAGCGGGGAGAGATTTTTCATTATTTGGTCAATAAAGTATTTTTCTTATTATTTCCTCTAATACCCAACTCACTCAATGTTTGTTTTTCCAAAGCTTTATTTCCTCTCCATTTTTAATAAGCTGAACAAACCCATTTTCACTTTTTAAGGGCGGTTTCCCTCTCCCACCTCTGAGTAAATGGCGACTCTATTTCCATGAAATTCTCAAATGACATAGATTTTGCTTTTGCATAAAAGCATGAAGAATGGGCCTAATATTGCCAGCATTCATCTGCTAAGTGGACATTTGCATGGGTGCAACGAGGAAAAAGGGGAGTAGGAGAGACCCGCTAGCCTCCTGGGGTGACAGCGGCACAGGGGGATGACATGTGACAGCTGTGACAGTGCTGAAGGGGGGCGGGCAGGCAACTTGCTGGGCCCCCTGATCCAATTACGCCACACGGCCCCCTGTCAGACCCAGCAGCTTGACTCCAGCCACTCGGAGGACAGTATTGATCTCTTGTCAGGAGGACCAGTTGCCCTCCCTCACAATCCACCGGCGCTGAACTTTCCGACCACACCACCATCCCACCCCTACTTACACCCGCCTTTGAGGATGGCTGCCAGCCACCGTCTTTAAATGACTGGTAAAATAGGGTTATCTTATTCAGGTAAAAGGGGAAAGAAAAGGGAGGTCAGCGAGGTTGTGTGCCAAATATCCACAGCTTGTGTGAGAGGGAGAGTGCATAAAACACTGGGAAGGTGATGGTGGTAATGTGCCTGTCCGGCTCTAAGCTTAGAGCTATACTTGTAGTACTCCACTAAAGGTCTGCAAGGATGCTGCCTCCACTGGCTTGTATGAAAGCGTTTGATTTGAGATGATGAAAAGGCCATTGCAATTAGCTGGCCGGGCTTCATTTTTCCACATCCAGAAAGAAATGCTTGAGACAGTGGCAGCTGCCAATAACTTCAAGTTAGAAAGAACAGACAATTAGGCTGGGAGTCTGTTACCCCTGCTAGTCCCACATCTCCAGACCTTTGCGCTGGCTCTACTCCTTTAGCAACGTCAGGTCAATAGGCAATGATACTGCGTTGGGCGGCGGTTTGGAACAGAGGTTAATCAAACCCAACCACATCACATCAGCTGCATTTAACTTATTCTCTTTGCAAAGATCCAAAGAGAGAGAGAAGAGCAATGCAACTTACCTTTTTCTCCCTTACAAATCATAAAAGTGACCTTCTTTACAACATTTCAGATTTGTACATTTTTTGTCCAATTAGCAGCCCCAGCTAAGAAAAATAAAAGATGCATTTGACAAATAGGAAGAAATGGAGCAAATCTGATCCAATATTGGCATTGATCTTGATAACTGACGTTGTTCTTGGATTAGATATTGAACTGATGCAACCAATCTGTTCTCAGTCCAATGTGCCTTTGAAATTGCCAATGCTTTGAATCAAATTTCTGGGGTTTATAAAATGGTGCCTGATGCTTAATAAAACCAAGCATCCATTAGCAATGGTATTTTGTACCACTAGATTATGTGGTTGTCTAAATTTTAAATTTGAAAATGTTGCATTGTTTTTTTGTAATGTTTTGGCAGTTATCTATAATTTATAGTTCTTCAGTCTTCTCAAGAGACTGGGTTAAAGAAAAAACATTATTTTTAGGAGGGGGAAAAATAGCTTGTTTACGGACATGAAATGGCAGCTTGTGGGTGCAAAGTGGTTATCTTGTATAAGCAGCCACAATGAAGCAGGAAAAAACGCTGTCAACATTTTCTTCAAGGAAAGTTCAGCTTGGTCCACATAACCACAAAACTTTTTCAGGTTCACCACTGTTTGTTAAAAAAGTTCAGCTGCACTCCTCTACTCTTTTGATTCACTTTTGCGATTTTTTTTTGTCACACCACTCTCCTAAAAGTCAGTACCTTTTCATTTTTATATTTTTCTGTCCATCTCAAATAAAAGTCAGCTACTTCTTTAAAGATTACAGTCCACATTTGTGAGCAAGAGGTGAGTCATGGTGAAAAAGAAAGTACAAAACTTCAAGTTTGAGTATTTTACATGTTCTGGGTTTTGGATTTTTACAAAATTCATTATTTTGTATAATAAAGAACAACACAGTAGAATATCTACTGTATGGTGTCGTGCACTTGAGGTTGAAATAATTTTACAAACTAGTAAAAATCTAGCGTGCAAGAAAACTCAAGGAATTGCCAGAGGGTGTAATTTTAATTACACCCTCTGGTGTAATTGTACTTTCTTGCAGCCTTTGTTCTTTTACAAACAGGAATTATTTACCCCTTCCACAGGGGATATGTGGCAAAGAAGATGTTTCAGAGAAAAGAAAAAATAATATGCAATGGAAAAAGTCTTAAAGAAGGGACAGTTTATGCAAGGCATCAAGATGCAGGTTCTTCAGATCACTTTTACAAAGTTGGATGCAGTTAATAGCCATAGGTCCTTTTATATATTCCTTGCATCTCTGTCTTATTCTTACTATAGGCAATACTGAGGTGATGAAGTCCGAGAGGAGGAAAGTCTAATTAAAGGTAGCCAAGTCCCTCCTTGATACATCTTGCATTGGTAACACTGCAAAGATTTATGCATTTCTTTCAATTGTAACCTTTTCCCCTAGAATTTGTTTTAAGTTATCCATAAATTGCTCTTGGATCTAACCTTGGAGCAGATCTACTTCTGGAAATGATGTTTCTGTCTCGTGCTGAGGAGTTGAGCATGATTGATGCTTGGTTTTCTGTCAAAAGGAACTTACTGATGTCCCCTGAATGCCTCATCCTCAGACACTCCACTGTTTTTATGATCCCTAAATGGCTCACATATTTGTTGTTAATGAGCCTGTTTACAGAAGAGGACAGCCATGAGGATACACTTAAAGAGGCATGCACATGCATAAATACAAAATACATAAAGGGACCAAGAGAGCAAGAACATTATGAATATAACATAATTTAATTGGACACTTGCTTTGGGTTTAACACTGGGAACGAGTATAAATGGTAAAATTGTAAGATTATCTTCTGACAACTGTTTACATATCATAAGAAACCAGTCATAATAATGAGACTGTTGAATAGAAAACACAAGACTTAAGTGTTGAAACAAAGTAAAAAGTTGAAAGCTACAGATATCTACTTCAACGAACTTTTGAACATTTGGTTTATCATACGAAGCATACATATTTGCAAAAATAAGCTAAAATGTGAGACAGCAGATCATAAATCCAGAGTCGTTTAGCAACCTGTTCAGAGGGAACCCTTCGCAATAACCATTGGCAATTAAACCCTTGATCTCAACTGGATAAGCGTGTAAAAATGATGACTATATGGGTGGAAATCAATGGTTAGATTATTTTTAAGGGTTGATTTATTTAATTTCAGACTTTTCACATAATTTTACAAAGAGCGTCAAAGAATCTCGGCAGCACCGGACGACCCAAACTGCTGAACAGCTCAAAAAGGCTGTGAATAAGGCTTGCTTAAATAACTCTCTGAGTACAGTTTTACATTGGATTGCTTGCATTAGCATACATGGTAAAGCATTCTACTGATATATAGAAAAATACATAAATATATAACAAATCAGTGTGATGAACTGTTGTCGTGTGTGCATAGCACCATGAAATTGGGCACAATCTGGAAAGAAGCTCATAGTCACTTTCATGGTACATGCAGTGTGTGTCCAATGCGGAGTGTGGAGATTATCCTGGTCACTCATCCATTCAGTTGTGACACCAAGGAGGATTGGTCAGAGGTTATGTAGGGATAGCCTAATACTATTTATTATTGATGAATGATACAAAAACATGTGAATTCTTCATGTTGTCTGCCTGCCATTTCTCTATGTTTGGTATTACTAAAATTTCTTGCAGACCTTAAGATATACCCCAAACGCAAAAAACTCATTAAACTAATTTGTTGCTTGTGTCTTAATGAAATTAATAAACCCAAAATATGAACTTGTTTTAGAGACTAGATTACCACCACTAACCAAAGAGACAATCATTGGTCTGCAGAAGTATCTCTTTAGATGACTTCTCAATTTCAACATCCAATTCACATGTGTCCCTCCAATGAAGTACTCGGAGAGAGTAAAAACAATCTGTGCACACACCAGTGAGCTGAAATATGCTGTTGTGCTACTGCTGCAGTGATGTTCAATAAGACTGTTCCTTTTTTTTATTTTTTAAGCAAAGTATTCATTCATGTAATTAAGCTGGAGGAAACGCACAAGAAAAATAACCAAGATCTATTTTAGAAACACCAAATCAAGCTGCTGCACTGTTTAATATGTTTGATTGAAAAGAGAATGATCTAAATAACTTCTGTGTGCTGTAATAAAAATTGAGCATATGTTGCTGGAGGAACATGCTAAAATAACTGACTGATTTAATCATACAATTTATATTTCCACTTCAAATGTAGTAGTCTGAATTATTTGTTGAATCTTTAAATCTACATTATTTCTTTGTTAAAGACCCATGCATTTTACATAGCTTGAACGTCAGTGATTGCAGTTCCTGTTTTCATCAGAAGGGTCTGCTCCTTTGTTTTGTTGCTCGTCCAGTTCACCAAATAAACCCATTTGCACAATATTTGCACAATATTTAAGTTGGCTGGTCATTAACTGAAGAGCTTGTTAATTTTCACATCTGAAGGAAAATTCTTTATCAATATCCTTTCAACATGAGAAAAGTAAATTAGTTTAATTAGATTTTAGATAGTTAAATATGAGGAATATGCATTCAAGTCTTCCCTGGCAAAAAAGTAAAACAGAAGAAATCACGCTACCCTTTTATAAAATACATATGGACTTCACTACTTTAAAGTCCATACTATTTGTCTATGTAATTGCATTTTAAGAGAAAATTCTACTTTATTATATGTACTCCTACCAGATTTAACAATATTAGACAGAAAATCATTCCTGTCAGGGGAAAGAAAGAGGACATTTCACTTTGGAACAAACTGGGACATTGTTTCTGTTTTGGAAAGTGCAATTATGAGTGTTTTCAGACATCCAGTGACATGTCATTTGTAAACCAACTAGGACTTCCAAGAGAAACGATATTTGTCACACCTACTGTAATGCACCATCGAGTTGCTGAAGCACTGGGTCTTCCTAAAGGGGCCCAGGAGGGAAATCAAGGAATCTGTCGAATTAATGCATGCAGCGAAGATTCCTCCTGTCATCTCTGCTCTCTTTTACCGCTGCCTTTTAAAAGCCATTTAAAGGCACCAAAATGAACAGTACAGACAAGCTTGACAGTGACTCTTAAAATACCATCTGTCTCCTTTAACACTTAAATAAACTATGATACTGCCTTACACGAGCTTAATTTTAATTAATGAATTGATTTATGTTGTCAGTGACAAAGCAACATAGTTTAAGATATGCCAGAAGCGGTCTATATATTTCTTCCTACAAGGAAAATCCCTTTAAAGGATCCTTTTTTTTTTAATTGGACAAGGGCTCAAAATTACAAAGCATCATTAGAGCTTTTGATGTATATTGCAGTGAAAATGATTTTTCAAGCTGTTAGGATCAATTTGACAACGGGACATCTCGAATAACCATGTTCACTCCAGGGTGGCTTTATGGTTGCATTCCTTGGAGTGACAGAGATTTCAAAGTTGGGCTCATCTTACTCCGGGTGTAGAAAAAGAACAAAAGTTTCGCGTTGATAAGCTTGTGTTTCTGAGTGTGACTGCAGATAAGGAACTGTAATGTTCCACCACAGCAGGAGGGGGGGATCCAGATTAACAAGCTTAAAGCTGCTTCTCGTTATCTACCTCAAATTTATATTTTTACCTCCCACCAAACAGGGACATAATTGAGCCATTTCTTGTACTAAATATATTTGCTGTTAAATTAGAGCTCACTGCAATCCCAAAGATAATACAACATAAAAAAAAGTGAGCTTAAGAAATAGTTTTTAGTCATTTATCCTAGATAAAGACGGAGACGTACATTTACTCCGTCTCCTCTGCTTGCTGTAAACTACCTGACAATTGTTCATTAATGATTCCCAGTAAATTCCTTAAAATGGTAATTTGTCATCCTGTCACTTCATTTGTGACCTAAAATTCCTCACTAGGGGCATCATCAAATAAATTAATCACTACCCAGGATCCATTTCTCCCTCGTGCGTGCTGTTCTACCCGGCTCTCTTGTGTTTCTCTTCATTTACATATATTTAATGGCCCAGTTGTGGTTGGTTGTGCCACGCGACTTGCGCGGTGCGTGTCAGGTGAAATATTCCAACTGCCACAGTCTTTAACAGTGCGAGCCATGTCTTGTTCATTTTCTCAGTGAATTCCCCGAAACACAGGAGAATAAAGGGAATTAAAGTCATTTTGTGGAACTGTAAAACCAAAAGTGCACAATTTGCAGGTTTCTGGATGGGAGATTACGCTAATAGGCAGCACACTTTTATGAAATACATAAAAAGATGTTTTTCGTCATTCTTTTTTCTGCCTTCTGGTAATGCATTTTATTTTGTTTGCAAAAGAATGCATTAAAGCCACTTTAAGAAAGATGTTAAATTTAAACTCAGGAGTTGTCAACACAATTTGGCTTTATTTAATTGTATCTCATTACAGCACATGTGTACAGTACATTACCCACCAGATAGATTGCTTGTTGTGATCCTCAGGGGAATTGTGCTATTAAGTGTGAAGCTCAAGGCTTGCACAGGCATGAACTCAAAGCATGGAGATTTTACACCCAAAGTAGTGAAGGACAGTTTTTTGTTGTTGATTTTTAGTTGTTTTTTTTTCATACAATTAACTCGTATATCAAAATAAATTCATCACAACCTGAATTTTATTTGGCTTTTGAAGGGGATAAGCAATTTTAAATTTCCATTTTTAAAGCAAAAAGAGTATTTTGATTCATGTGGAGTAAGACGGGAAGATGCGACTATATATGGATGTTGATGTAACATCTCTAGCATCTATCCTGCTAGAAGCATGTCAGTCTCTAAGGCTGAGGACATAAAATAGATTGCTTTCTCACCAAAATTATTATAACTGGCTTATGGTAAATAGATCTACGGCTGCCTTTTGGTGACAGATTAAGGATATATGGAGAACTTTTTCTGCACAGATTGTCCAAGCAGGACATGTGGCTGTGCTCCCTGGAAGTAAACGCAGATAAGGTGGAAATATTTCTCCTCACCCATCAAAAACAGTCGGGTTTATAATGCTGGTCAGAAGAGGAGCAAAAATGACCTTTAGCCAGAATGTTTCCAGATTTTTTGTGTTTAGAGTAATGGTTCATCACTTATTATTGTGGTGGATTGTAAGCAGACTATCCTCACCACAGTCTACTTTTAAATCCCTCCATAGTGTTCTAGTTTACTAAATCTCCTACATGATATTTTCAGTGAGCTTTCTTTCTCCTTACAGGATTAATATCCAACTCTTCACTTAATGGATTCCCTTTCCAACTGGATACTTTGTTATAGCTACTTTTGTTTTGGATTATCAAAAATCATTATTCCTAATATAATCATTGCTCTTTGGAAACCTTGGCTTCATTTTTAGGTGGTTTCATTGTTTTTTCTACATATAATTTAAGTTTTGACATGGGAATGTGATTTAAGCTTAAGTACAGCTTAAAAAGAAGAATTGTAAAAATGAGGCATGACCTTTAAAGTTCATTTGAAGCATATTTTCCCACATACATTGTTTGTTATACTACTGCCCATCAAAGCACTGCATTAGCATTTAGATCAGAAGTCAGTGTATAATATTATGTTTCCATTCTATCAGGACGACATTTAGTTCTTAGCTGGTTATTGTTTATTTCAACATGAAGAAGTGTTAAAAGATGGTCTAAGCAGCCTGATTACACAACTTTCAGTGTAAAAGCTCTTTAGTGTTGTTGTTTTTTTCCTCCACCTTTTACATTTTGACTCAAATGCAGTTAAATAATCTCTTTCTCTCCGTGTGTGTGTGTTTTTTTTTTCTTTTGACAGTTAAAGAAAACAGCCCAATTATTTTTAGGAGCTCATAGCATGTCATGTTTTGATTTTACATCCTCATTAGGGCTTCCTAACACCGGAGGACATGTGAAAGTGTGAGAAGGACTACCAGAGACAACAACGGCAGCATGAATGTCGCCAGAGGATCCCTTCTCTCACCCAACCACCCTGTTAGAACCTCACAACCTGTTTCAAATGAAATTAGCATAATTAAGAATTAACATGCATTAATTGTTGTGTTCAATGCAAACTGAGGACAAATGTGTCATTTCCTGCGGAAGAACCGCTAAATGCTTTGTCACCTCCCCAGAGGCGTCATAGGTGAAAATATAATAAATGACTAAATAAAATGGAGAACAAGCAACTGTTTTGTCTAGATGCAATGAGGATTGGAGTTATTTACAGTGTAGGTAGTTCAATGCAGGTAATTAATGGACTGGGTGCTACACTTGCTGTCATGCTTGCTTAGAGGCATGCATTTCTTTGCGGTGTCAATTAGAACTGTGAAAAAAACTGATGCTTCCATGCATGTTATTCCAAGACATTATATTAACTAACCACCATTTCTTTCAAGTGAGGCATACTGATGAAATAAAAATACTGTGTTAAGGCCTTGATTATAATGCTAAAAATAATTTCTCAGATTTTTTTTGTCTTTAAACTGACCTGCAGACCTTGAGTTTGGCATGTCTTTTAGTCTGAATACCCTTTTTTTTTCTTTTTCTTTTTTTTGCTGCAAATGGTTTTGTACACTCAGTTATTTTTTTCACATTTAAATTACTGTTTATCTTTTGCTCATAGGTACCAACGACTATCAAGTCTCTTTGGATGATTCATAACTGGGCAGTTAAAATCTTGGGTATGATGTCCTCTAGATCACATCAATGTCATGTTGTTAAGAAACCAAATTTGCAGAACTTTGCTAATTTTATAACATGTTGTGAATGTAAATTTTTTTTAAAAAATGCATTCTTTTTGAAGCTTTTAGGATGTACTACACCCATTCGACTCCTCTTAAAAATACAGGTTCCCTAACTCATTTAGAAAATTTAAAGAGGCCTTGAAACTCTGAGCAACAGTCTGATCTTTTTTGTCCTAAACTCTGCCAAGGGGCTTCTGACCTCCCCTTCAACACACGTAATAGAGCTGTAGCCCATCTGGCAGAGTTTCAACTTTCCATTCATGAGAGCTATGTGAAAACTTTTTTTTTTTTTGTCTTCATTTCTGTTATGTTATATTTTAAACATTTGTGGCTCACCAAGAAAATCTTTTCAGGTTTTTACTGATTTCTCAGGAGACTAAGCCAAGAGAGAATATTTTAACGCAACAAATAAACACCCCTCAGCTCTGCAGCTCTATTTTTTTTTTAAAGAAAATATATCAAACAGTGTATTGATCAAGGAAGTCTGTGATGTTGCAAAGTTGAGTTTATAACAAAGGAAGTGGGCACATATGAAGTGCTAACCAGGGCTCAACCTTGCAATAAAGTCTGGCATTTGGAGAGTGCAGCTCAGAAAGAAGGTTATGCAGTACTGCAGCGCTTTGGGTGATGGAGGAACTATGTTTTTATTTTTTTTTTATTTTTTTTTTTTTCTGTCATTCTGTGAGCTATCAGATGGGAGGATGGTGGAAAGATGATCAAACAGATGTTGGTCTCAGAAGACAGCAGGCATAGTCCCAGTTGGGGATTAGGATAGAAATTCTATGTATCAATCCACTTTTAATTTTATGCGTTTGTTCAGAGCTTTAGAGAAAAGATTACAAATTTATGCAACAATATGTGAAAACAATGTAAAACCAGGCATAACATGGGTTGGCTTCGGGTGGTCTCTTTCATCCTCTTAGCTCGGGTCCTCTACCAGAGGCTTGGGAGCTTGAGGGTTCTGCGCAGTATCTTGGCTGTGCCTAGAACTGCACATTTCTGGACTGAGATGTCTGATGTTGTTCCTGGGATATATATATATATATATATATATATATATATATATATATATATATATATATATAGAAACTGCAGATTTCATCAAAATTCTCATGTGCATTAATTTAAATGCTATGGGTACCAATAAGGCTTACCCAAACATGTTCTAATTAGTTTTAATTCTTGTCTTTTTGCCCCAACACATATTTTGCAGTACATTTTTATTTTATTTTATTTATTTTTTTGTCAGGGTATGTCCTCCGCGTCCTTTTCTGTTCCACAGCATCTTTTAGCATAACAATGCACAGCTTTGCTTTTATCCCTTTTCTATGAAACTAATTTTGGTCCTTGAAACAAATTTTAGTCCTTTTAGTCTTTTAGTTCCTGCAGGTGAAAATGTGTTTCCACTATACACACCGGAATAGAAAGCATCCACTTTCATTCTGCAATATGTTGCATTACTTTTAAAACCTTTGTATATGAATTAGCTTAATACCCACTAGAGTTCATCTGAAACTTCTTTATACCAAATGCTCCCACATCAAAATATCTAGAGACTTCTTGTAGATCCAAAGGATTTTTTTCCCCACTACTTTACATTGCATAATCTATCTTGCCATTAGGTGGCATAAAACAGCTGGAACACCATTCTATGAGATACTGTAGCATGCATACTTTGCACACTTTGTTCTCCTGCTAAACCTGGCTGCTGGGGACTTTTGTAATTGTCAACAAAGGGCATAGCCCAATTAATATGCAGATATCACAGTAATAAAATCACTCATATTATGCTAGCTAAATGCTTTATCTGCACAGATGAAGATCCATTCGCACCAACATGTCAAATTCTTAAAGTGTCAGACCTTCTTTGTGGACAATTCAGGTTGTAATTACATGACCACAATACACTCAAACAGTGAATAGAGCACTAAACTTTTCAGTCCAAGAAAGTCAGGCAATCTCAAAGAAAATAGATAAAAATAAAATAAAATCACGATATCACATCAAAAAAGAAGTTTTAGTCACAGAGCAGCAGATTCAATTTTAGACCATTAATCCTAAAACAATCAGGGATACATAAAAAAATGCATTCCATAGTTGCGGCCGGACTTGATGTTTAAAAAGCTGCGTCTGATATCTTCACATTTAAAAATCTGTAAAACACACTTTCAGATGTGTCAATATTTGTGGCTGGATAACAAACAGTGTGACAGAGATTCTTGATCACATACCTTTTAAACAATCAAACATATTTTAGTTATGAACTGACTGCTGAATGGTCCGGAATCGAAAGCGCTGCCAAGATTTTTAATCGTGCATCGTACTCTCACAATGAAAGGGGCGGAACACTAGCATGCTAACCAGTTAACAAATGATAATGTAACCATGTTATGATAACCATGATAAGTTACTAATGTTAGCATTTATCTAGGCGCAAATATCTCTTCCATACACTCCATTAATACAATGAACATAAATACTTTTAATATCATTATTCCTAAATTGCTCAGTTTTTTTAACGTCTCAGTTTTTGTAAGGTTTCCCAGCCTTTCCTCCAACACATACAGTATGTGAATAAATTCTTTATCACTAATTTGCACAGCTTTTAAATTATTGTTTATATTTTTGAGCTTATATTATTGTTTTCATCATCCACCTAAAAACTGTTTTTGTTTTAAATACTCTTTTTTTTTTTTCTAAATGATCTTGTCTCCTTATTACAAAGAAGCAGAGCCGTACATTTATAAAGAGGTGGGGAATTTTCCACATTAATCTAGATTTAATATTCAATTCAAAATACATTTTTCCTATTAATTAAAAATAAACCATGTATTGTATGGTACATTATCCCTCTAACGGCCCCATGTGGAGATTATGAAGTGGAAAACTAATGGTCTGGGCTTTAGCATTTGGATTTTGCCTGAGTCATTTACATATCTTTAAGGGGATGTCGACGTATGTGCAAATAAGCAGAACTTTACGTGTCCCATGCTTTCTCTGCCACCACCTCTGTCCACCCCTCCCCTTTTTTTTTAACAGAGGAATCAAAGCAGAAGTGTTGCTTCTCTCCCCTCAGCTAGAGAAGGTAATGAGATTCTGTGCTCCCTCTATTACAAGGAGGATGAGAAATCTGATTATTAAGGAGAGGCATGTGGCAGTAAGAAAAATCTGTTTGTTTTTTTCTTATTGTATCACCCCAAGAAACAAAGGTGACCCCTGTGTTCTGTTCATTAAATCTTGCCTCCTCTAATTTATCAAGGTAAACTATCAGAGTTTCTGCTGAGCTAATCAGAATGTGGAAACTTGTTAGGTGTGCCTCAAAAGGACACATCACAGAATTCGGATATCACTTCACATACTGAGTAGGGCCTAATTCATGCTTCTCCAACAGCACAGCAAATGTATTAAGGGCATTAGCATGTTGATTTTATTTTTTTTTCCATACAGGGAACTTCAGGACGATGAGGATGAATTATGACCTCCAAAGCAGTACAAGTGTAATTATGTCAAGGACACAGAGTTGCTGCAGGTGCATGCTTTGATGCAAATATCACAGAAAAATATAGTTTTTGCTTATGATTACTTCTAGTAAAACTTATTTGGCGAAGCGTTTTGAATTTAGCCATACGTGCTGAGTACCACATTTTCCTGGTGGTCGACTTATAAAGGCACATCAAGGTTTTCCTCCCTAACATGTATGTAATCAATAAAGAAATGCACAAAAGCACAGAATTGTTTTCCAAAAGCTACAGTTATATCTAGACAGCAAACTGTTTGGAAAATCGTGTTTCACTGTACAGTTTGCAAGTTGCGCTGAAAAAGAAATTTCTGTGCTAGACTCCTGGTCCATGCACCACGATATCACAACTCATCCAGATTCCTCAACAAACTGCTGAACATATTTGTATGTCAGTGGGAGGTTTCTGCATCCTCACCATCTGGCTTTGTCTGGTTGTGGAGGAACAAAGTAAACATTTTTATCTAGTTGTCAGCACAATGAGATTTCTTTGCAGGTGCTGTATCTGCTAAGCGTGGCATCCTGTATACAATAAAGAAAAATAGTTTCTATTCAAATGCACCTATATGTCAACATGGCTGAATGAGTGCAGTCGGAAGAAAACTAAACACTCAAAGTCAA
Organism: Poecilia formosa; assembly: GCF_000485575.1. Taxonomy (NCBI): domain Eukaryota; kingdom Metazoa; phylum Chordata; class Actinopteri; order Cyprinodontiformes; family Poeciliidae; genus Poecilia; species Poecilia formosa. Next base: position 361,863 of record NW_006800196.1, on the reverse strand, counting down.
AGATCTGTGTCCTTGTCCTCCTTCCTCTCTTTCTCTTAACTGTTAAGAATTCAATTTTCAACAAACCAGCCTGTATGTGCAATTTGGAGGCTCTTCTTCACTCTTGAGGCTGGCCAATGCTCTGTTGACCAATTATTAACTAAATCCACCTGTTCAGTATAAAACACAGTGCATTTGGAGATTATAAAATGCAAGCTGAAACACTTATGAGAAGATACCAAGCCACAACTTTTGCTTGGCTGTTAGTCTTAACAACTGATTTATTTGTTTAAGCCTTTGGTTTTTGTGGTAATAGTAGCTAACTGTTTTAAAATTAGTGGACAAATGATGGTTATGGGCCACACGTTAACTTCATAATTGGCTTCTGCTAGTTCCTAATTTGTCACAAGCACAATTTAAAAGCTGTGGTTTAATCTTAATATGAACTGTTTGGAGAATTCGGCAGTAGCCAGTGAGAAATTGGCATTTATTATCGAACCTATAATCACATCAGCGCCCCATCACTGCAACCCGTTGCCTTCCGACTACAGCTGAGGTGAACACAGCAGGCTCACAAAGCTTCACTCCTCAGCTCAAGTGACCCGTCTTAGCAAGCGTGGCTGCTGCAACCCTGCAACCCAATAGCACCATGAATTCCCTTTGTAATTAATATGCGCAGTGAAATGCTCCCTGCACAGCCACTAAAGCGATTGGAATCATGCACGGGGAAAGATGTAATTGTGAATTCTGCACGGTGAACAATTTAGTCAAGTGGCATCTGATGGAGAACTAGTTCTCTCTCTTTTTTTCTTCTTCTTTTAATGTCCTTTAAGATTTAGATTAAGACTTTCTCCTCAAATATGCAAATTAATCCTTAAAACTGGACATTTCCCAACATGGGGAGCACAGTGGGGTGATGCTGGAGCCCACTGAGTTCATTTTAATCCCTATGGGCAATTATACTTTCAAATGATATCCTGAAGTTAAATCATGTTCACACTTAATTGATTTAAACGCCACAGTTTAGGCATGAAAGTCTGCCAGTGCTCCACAAGACAAAACTGTTGTTTAATATGATACAGTAGCCTCTGTGATAAGGAGAGTTTTGCTTTGTCCAGTTTATTAATTATAAGTGCTTGTTACTTTGCTGTTTATGTTCACGTCTGTGCCTGCATGTGTGGGGTGAGGGATGCAGATAAGACCAATGATCAGACAGCAATGGAGTCTGATGACATTTCTTTGTCTTATTTGAGTGATCTAATTCATGAGTTATATTCAGAATATAATGTTATATATATATATGTAAATAAAGTTACAAATAACACTTAAGCTAATTATTTTATTTGCTATATTCCATCATCAGGGGAAAACAAACAAAAACTGCAAAAGGTCATCAGTGTCCTAAGAATCGAAGCTTATTTTCATCTTAATGTTTCAGTGTTACAAAGACAAAAGTAGAGTTAGTTTCTGCTTTCTTCTAATTTGTGCTGGTTCACATGAACATTCTTTTGCCAAATGATTCTCAATCTTATCTCAAACTTTTCTCCTTCTGTGAAGAGATGAAACATCCTTTTAATACTTAGCATATATTCTGAATGTTGCTTGACTCTGTTGGTCATTGCAGTGCAAAGCACACTGTTGTTGCCTAGTTGTCATTTCTCAGACCTGACTTAATTAATGATATGTGTGGACTATTGTTTCTCATTTTTATAATGAATGCATTATTGTACTGTCACTGGGTCCATTGTGACAAATAGGTGGGTGGATGGATATAAAAACATACATTGGTAGCAGCCAGGGGGTTAGATTTTGAATTAATTGAGGAAAATGAATTCAGCAGTAATAGGCCCTGACAGCAGACTGTGGCAATTCTGATGGCAATGACTGATGGTTGATGTGCACACAGGCTTACGGCAAACAATGCTTATTTTTCTCTCGTGAATTTCAAATCTTACTTGTACATTCATTAAAAATAATTGTGTCATGTTAGGATCAAATAAACATATTAAACAAAGAGCTTAAATCGATTCTTTGGTGGATTTTGTGCTTCCATGGAGTTGTAGTCACCACCTTCTTGTGTGATCTGTATGGGAGAGAGGGAGCCCTATCACAGTTCCCATCACGCGCTTGTAGTCGGAGCCTTTTGACAGTGGCGTAATGCTGATCAGATAGCTGTGTGGAGTCATTGCTTACATGTGTCACAACCGCCGTCCATGATCATGTCAGAGTCATGCTGGGCGACAGAGCCAGGTTCAGGGCTCAGCGGACCTGGCTGGTTTTTGTGGCTGACATTTCCCCAGCATGACCAGGGCTAGCAGAGCTCCAGTCACGGCCTCTGCTGATGCGCTTTTCGACTGGCCCCTCAGCCCAGCGCTGGCAGCTGGGATGTGGGGGTACAGGTGATGCCAGTCCCTGTTAGCCTTACAGTACCTCCCGGCGAGTCGTAAACAATCCCAGCGTGAGCCGGCTTTGATACCTCGGCTTATTAAAAGTCTAACGAGTAAACAAGTCTTTGGAGAGTGCGATTATCGGGTAGAGTTAATGGAATAAACTTGTAATCCCTTAGCTTTCTTAGATCACCAGCACACCTAACTAGCATAATCAACATCAATTATCTTATTTCCATTAAGGTTAAGTTTGAGTTTGTTTCCTCAGGAACATTTTACAGGAACATTAAACCCACGAGACAAGTGGGGTACTGCAGTTAAACTTAGCCACTGGCTCATTTCCATCTGCAAGTCCTTAAAGTAGGCAGAACAAAACATGTATAAAATACAGTCAGGGTCAATACATTACAATATTATTAAAAAGTTTATTTATTCTATTAACTCTGTGTAAAGCACATAGATTACCCATAAAAATATGTACAATTTTAAGAATATATTGATTTAAAATTCATGATAATGGATTAGCGCTAACAAAAACCAAAAATACGTTTCAGAAAATTGTAAAAATACATGAGACCAATTAAAAGAGGGTTAAGAAAGTTGCATCATGGCCTACATAATGATGGAGGAAACTGCTGACTTTACAATAGTTCAGAAGGCAGACACTGATACTCTCAATGAGGAGCATAATCCACAAAAGGTCATTGCTTAAAATCTGGCTGTTCAAAGTGCTGAAGGAAAGTTGAGTGGAGGATAAAACAACTGGGATAAGTGCAGCCAGTTGAAGATTGTGAAATAACCATCAACTAAGATTTTAATGCTTAACTAAATTTTACAGATTTTACAAAAAGAACAACATAGTAAGAAAATAAAGAAGCCGGAACTGGAACTGTACAAAAATATACACATTATGCTTTTACGATGAAGAACCTTCTTTGTATGTAAATTTGTTCTACATAATTACCACTTAACATTGCATAAAGCAAGCTTAAGTCCATCCATCCATCCATCCATTTTCTGAACACCCTTGTCCCTCAGTGGGGTCGGGAGGGGTGCTGGTGCCTATCTCCAGCTAACGGCAAGCTTAAGTCATTAAATAAAAAATCTACAGAATGCCAATTTCTTTATTTGATTGTCAGAATAATTGATAGAATAATTCATTTCCAAAATAACCGTTTGCTATTTTATAGGATGAGCAATAATTGTATTAATTATTGAAGTTTTGTACGTTTGTAAAGGTGGTCCTAATGGGAATAAAGTCTTTGAAAGTGCTGTTTTTGTGGTTTCTCAGATACAATGTACGTTTCATAAATGTCAAGATTTGTTCTAAAGCGTATTTGTTATGAATTACCTTTTTAGGTTTTTTGTTAGGCTGCAATTTTGTATTAGTGGTTATGTTCTCTTAGAAAAATGACAACTTGCACAAAATGTTGTGACCCCTGATCTCTTTTGAATGGCCATGCAAGTAAGCAATACAAAACTGAATAGCAACCAGGAGAGAGAGCCATGCAGTCATAGCATAGCATAGACAGTATCATTACATTCTGGGACACCAAAGATGCTCCTGTCATAAGATAATTTCTTTTCAAAAATAAATTCTAACACGTATGCCTCTTCTGTATTGTTAATTGGGCCATTTTTTTTGAACGTGCTTATTTATAGTATTGTTTGATAGTTAAACGGATACTTATAAAACAAGGCTGGTAAACCAGATTGATTTATTGGTTCTTTGTGCCGGACATGATTATCTCCAGACTCTGGGGATCTTCCTGCTTCCCAAACAAGACGGTTTCCTGCCACACACTCATGACAGCTAAATTGTTTCACTGAAGAGGTTGTCCCCTTGTCCCTCTTACCTAAGCCACTTGTTATCAGAGAGATGTGGTATAATTGCACCCAGAGGAACTAGTAAGCTTGTGTTATGGAATCTGGTTCTCTTCAAAAGTGTGGTCCTCTGTGGCTTCTAAAACTGGAGAAAGGAGCTCTTTATTCCCTCTTTGTTCGAGGTGATATTGAATCATACTTTCATAAAGTGGAGCACCATTTAGAATCGCTTATTTTCTCCTGAGGTTTAAGCCTCTCTCATGACAAATCTACTGCTCTTCTCCTGCGGCGTTGATTGTATTAACAGGAAACATGATAAATGTTGGTGGGAAATAAAGTCTACATTCTGTTCTAATTACATATAAAGACTAGTAGCAGCTTAACCCTTAATTGCTAAATTCCATGCTTCTTTATGAGAAAATATTATCGGTTGAAGAGATGCATTTGCAAAGAGAGCTGCACACACCCACCCACACACACACACACGCACACTGAAGGATTTTAAGCACATGTTGGAAGAAAGGAGCTATAAACGGCTTCTTCTTCTGTGTCTCCGGTGGTGATGTTCTGGAGGGAAGAGGTTACTCACTGACCATTAGTGTGCTCAAGTGCAGTACATTCTTTGGCCTGTCAACTCATCTGCTAATGTGTGAGGAAATAACTCTATTTTCTCCCCTAGTGAAAATTACCAGCTCCGACATGACTAAAGGTACTCGGTGTTCTGAGAGCTATAAAAAGCTAATCTTTTAAAAAATAATCTCGGCTTTTAAATAAAATTTAAGAGAAATGCAATTCAAATCGAGCCAAACTAAAGATGATTTAGCCCATAATACAACATTTAAGCTTTATTAACACTCGATGTCTTCAAATTAAAGTGAACAAGATGAATTAATGGATGAATATGGCAAAAAAGGAATAAAAAAAATTGATTCACTACTGCCCATTTGATTATTTCAGAATCATGTGCATGGAGATATTTCCATTTAAAGAGGGTTAAAAGTCCTACAAGAGGTCTTAGATTAGACTTTATAGGGAGAGAACTTGCAGTATAAAATTAACTTTATGAGAGCAAGAAGAACCTAGAGTGTAGATAGGTTTTCTAGGTAAAGTATCCCATCTCTCCAATGAGAAACAGATACACTCCTCATTATTGATTAACAGTTTAGTGCTATATATAAAGTAGAGATGTCAAGACACAATGAGTTTTTATATTCAAGAAAATTAAGAATTTTTATTTTGTGATTTCCCATGAAAGTTTTTTTTTTTTTTCCAGATTTTAAGAATATGTTGTTTTCAAAATTGTCAAGCTACCCTTTTCTTTGGTAACATGGCTGGGACGTTGCCAGCAGGCCCACCAGTGAATGGGAGTGTTCCACCACTATCATCCCAGCCTGGAGCGCCTTTTATCGGCCACTCCAGGCTGACAGTCCACTCATCTGTGCTGTTAAGGCATAGAACCACCAGTGGATGAGAGCGTCTTTGAAACATCCAAAATAGAACATTTACTTATTGGGCACCAAAAGTTAGATTTCGTAAGCCTTAGAAGGATAAACCACACTACAGTATTCACAGTACTTTTGGTGAAAAAGATTTTTTTTGTTTTTGTGCAAAAATTAAAGAAAAGGCAGTAATAAATAAAGTGCTATATTAAAAACTAAATGCTTGGTTTGAGGAATCTACATTCCACGGCTTAAACTTACTTCACCAGATAAAATCACATGCAGACATTTTGCAAGATGAACATGAATTTGATGAGAAATGTTTAAGCACTTTGCATGTAAAAATCTTGACCCTGTACAAACAACATTTATGCTAGAACTTTTTACTAACTTTGTACTATTTTGGCATAGACTAATAAGGTACCCAGGTAAAAAGAAGAATGTGCCAGTTCTCCTGGTTCTTCTCCAGAACAATAATGTTCTGAATGACGCAGAACTAATAAACAAGCCTCTCTGTGCTTGTGGTGAACTGAGGTGCGTTGAGGGGTTAACCCCTGCTGTTCCTGTCCAACATCCCGCCGCCAACCTGCCTCACCCCCACCCTCACCCTCTCTTCTCTCAGCGCCCCACTCCTCCATAGAGCCAATACAAACAGCATTATTTATGCTCAGCAAAACACCCCTTAATTACTCATGAACCGGCACTCGCTCCAGAGTCTGCCGCTCCCCTACCTCCCACCATCAGCCATTAAACACTCCCTAAAAGCTTGCTATTTGATATTAGCACACTTGAGCCTTTGAGAAGAAATTAAAAAATAAATAAACCCAGGAGTGATTTGCATATGCACAGCAGCTGATATTTATACTCGGCGTTGTGTCCCTCAAGGGCTTGTCTTATTACCTCCATCCTTGGGTCCTAGCACAGAGACCGGCGAGGCAGGCAGGTGATTAATTCTGTCCTCATGAGAAGCCAGCAGTATAGTTTTTTCCCTCTTTCTCTTTATTTTTGTGAGAATCATTTGTTCACTTTGCTTTATGTTCTTTTATTTATTTTTCTTTCCTTTTCTTTAGTATTTCAACTTGTAAAATAGTCACGTCTAATTAAGTTATAAATACAAACACCCCAGCATGTGGCGATGCTATGAATTGTATATATTATCCAATGGTGGATACAGTCATTACAAAGTCATATATAAAGTCATATGCAACGTCATTACTAAAATGTAAAATACTTTATTTATGAAAAAAATTACTGTTATACTTCTCCATCTGTTATTTGAGTGTTTTGTAAAAAATAAGGAAACCTGATTGTAAAGAGGTCTTGTCAAATGTTTGATTTTTTTTTTTTTTTTTTTTTTTTTTTTTTTTTTTTTATGTACCTGGATTTGAATCTGGTCTGAAATATGTTCATTTGTATCAGGTGAACAGGAAGATGAAAAATAAGCAGGTATTTAAATCAGTACCCACCTTTGGCCAAATTCTAATGAATTTATGAAGTGGTAGAGCTGGGCTAGCAATCTGAACAGGACGGGGTTCCTCTCTACATATGGAAAAAAAAATCACAGACAAAAGAGACCTGAGCATTGTGCGGCATGCTGGTATAATGCTAAACATTTAAAATCACAACCATTTAACCACTAACCACTTAAAAAAGCAGCAGAAAATCTCCTTCTGTAATTTTATTAGAGTAAAAGAAAATACACTAGAAAAATAATGAATTAGTCATGTCAAAAATGTTGGTCTCTATCATTTCTGGTTTTGGTTAATTTCGTATCCTGGTCATCATTTGATTGTTTTAAAACACTTGCTGATGATGTACATACAAAACAATTAAATTATTAAATTTGTTCATTCATTTTGGGTAATTTTACTTTTATTAGGACTTTACAACTTTTTGAAGAAATTACCCTTTGGGGTCTTAAACTGACGCTTTGTGAATACCTGCAGGGTCGCAACTACATATTATTCAGGTGGATGCAAACACATAAATCGGAAACATTAATATAATTATTGCTGTTAATAAACCTTGCTGAGATAGGGAGGTATATACATTGATATAAGCACTAAAATACTTACCGCCCGGTCAGCTTTCACCCTACAAACATTTTTCTCCCTTTAAAAAAAATAATTGCCTGTACATCTTGCTTGTAAAATGCTGGCCCACCCTCTATCTAGACTTTTTTTTAGTTTAACCAGCAAAAACACTGGGTTCAACTTTGTCCCTAATTACATCATCAGATTTAAACAGAAGAGCCATCAGCTGCTTGCACAGTGTGTACTATGTAAAATCCCTCTGTCTAATTACTGCCTTGGTCCCACATCCCTATGACATGGCAGTGATAGATCATTATTTTCCCCTGCAATTTGTTATATTCTTTGCAATATAATTGGATCAGATTAATTATTATGATTAATGGATTCTTAGATATCTGTGGGTATCCATTTATACCAGGGCTTTAACAGAGGCAGCACACATGGTTTTAAGTGCATGTAGTGATGCAATCTTTAAGGTTTGAGGTTCTTGAATCAGTCACTTAAGCCTCTTTGTGTGAAGCTATTTATCCTAAATGTGTTTAAATAAGACTTCAGGTTTTTTTTACTAACACTGAAGTTTTTGTAGCACAATATAAACATAGGAAAAAAATCACTGAGAACAAATACATGATATATTACTGTTAAATTTGGTGTTAAAATTAGAAGGAAACTGAAACATGTTTTCTTTTTTTCTAAATGTGGACAGCTTGTTTTAAGCCCCATTACTCAATAGTTTGTAGAATCACCTTTTGCTGGAGTCACTGGAGAAAAATCTCTACCAATTTTGCACATGTAGGCACTGGCAGTTTTAGCCTATTTAGCCTCAAGCTCAGTCAGATTGAACAGAGTAATGCATGAATAAGCTTTGATCAAAATAATTTTGTTGTAGTTCTAAATCCATGTTTAGAGTTGTCATTCTCTTGTGAAGTGCCCCAGTCTTTAGGCTTTTGTAGCCTATAACAAGTTTTTTATTTTTTTTTTAATTCCATTCATCTTCCCATCAACTCTTACCATCCTTTCTGTCTAAGCATCCCCACAGCATGATGCTGCAACCACCATATTTCATAATTGGAATGGTGAGTTCAGGGTCTTGTGCAGTATTAGTTTCTCCTACACATGTTTTGTGCAGGCTGAAAGGATTTAAAAAAGGATTCACCTGGCCAGAGCACCTTGGTTCACATACATTTGCTATTTTCTATACATTGTTTATGGTAAAATTGTAGAGCAGAGCTCTTGTGGCTCACGTTCAAAAGTTCATAAAGTCTTGAGTTGCAACACTAATAATTGTTTCCTCAACAGATCCTCCCACCTAAGCTCTTGATCTCTGCAGCTCCTCCAGAGTTTGCATGGCTCTTCTTATGCTTCTCTGATTACTGTCGTCTTACTTTGTTCATTTTAAATGCACAGCCTTTTGTTGGTAGATTTGCAGATTGCATGAAATGTGAAGAATTTCAAGGGGTGTGAATATTTTTTAAATATTCACACCTGTGAATATTGATGCCTGCCTGTCACACGTGACAGGCAGGCATCAAAAAAATAAACACAGCAGTACAAATTCCATACATACAAGCTAACAAGCCTGACTGTAAATTAAATTGCGTTTAACTCTGTGGGTTTACCTCAGTAAGTGGCCACATAGTGCGCATTAACAATTCTCCAGTGAATGTCGTCTCTTTTGCTCTACTTCTTTGTGTTATTTAAATAAAATATCACACAAAAAGATTTTTTTTTTCCATGTCTATATGCATTAAAATAATTTCACAACAATCAGCACAGCTGTATTTATTTATTTATTCGTATCCAAATGAAAAGCGGTTCTTTTGAATTAAATCTCAATTTCAGGTTCGTAACGTGATAACTTATTAATGAGAAGTAAAACTATTATACAGTGTCCTAAATCTGTTCCACGACTGCAGTTTAGCTCGTCCAAAAAATACTGTCCAGTTATGTTGGATGGACACTAGTCAATTCACTGTGCATGGGAATAGCTCATTAACAGGCCGAGGCGAGCCGCGTGCGTTTGTATATGGCTGCCATTGGTCGACGTGCAGAATGGATTTATGGTGTCACTCAGCCCTGGAGAACGACTAATGAGGGTATGCAGGCTAGCAGCGTCCGAGTGGGGTAATTCCACCCACCATCCATCCAGGAAAAGGGGGGGGATGCTGGATCGAGGAGGGATGTGGGTAGGTTGGGGTGGGTTGTGGAAGGAGGACACATCCCTCATTACGTGAGAGTGTCTCGGGAGCTTTCTTTAATAATTTAATAAATAACATCAGCCCAACAAGAAATTAATGAATAGTATCATTAATAATGAGCCCCAGCCTTGTAGTGATAGGACAGATATTAAATTGAACCACTGTGGGGAGATCTCCTGAGACTCAGGATTTTTCCAGCAGCAAACAAGGCCAGTGAATGAGGCAGCCGTCCCTCCGTGCCAACAGCTTTTACAACAGGTTGAAAGTAATAAAGGAGGATTTTCCCAGCGATAAAGTTAAGCCCTAGGAAATCTGCTCATGTAGATCGCTATGAAAGGCACAGCCAAATGTGATCCTTAATTAAACTTTAATCAAGATAATGCTGTTTGCAGGAGAAGTAGCTTAAAAAAAAGGTGTCCCCAGCCCCCTGTTTTCCATCCAGTCAACCTTCCAGCTTCATATTGTAGCGGTCATAACCCCACTTATCTGCTTCTTAAACTTCTGTGTGTTTGTTTTGTTTGTTTTCACTTGCAAACCCTCATATTCTTTCTTTGTATGGTTTTGAATCAGCAGTACATTTGTAAGGATTTCTTGCTGTTGTGGTGTGATCTCATTTTTGTGTGCTAAGACAGGCGTGTTAACATTTAACCAAATGCCTAAGATGCAATTTAAATCCAAGTGTTATTTTTTTTATCTAAAAATTAAATAAAATCGGTGCAGAAATATTTCTGCATTTATTCTATTACTTTTTGTGATGTAATTATGAAATGCATCACTAATTGTTACTTATTTTATATTTTAAGCTATGCAGGTACTATTTCTACATTCTTTTATTACTTAAAAATGTAAATATTTTATAATTTGCTGTTGGATCTATTGGTAAGTTGATCTTATAAAATACAGCACATTGTGTAACTTCCTCTTAAATAAAAAGAAAGTAAATGTTTTTATTATGCTTTATTGCTTTACTAAACTTTCAAAAAAGTAAATAAGGTTCCTTTTTTCTACAATAAAGCCTACCATGTTACTTTGAATGGGGTTTAGATTTAATTATAAAACAGATGACATTACTCAGAGTTTGGCGGAGCTGCAACAAAGGTAAAATACATTCATTTACATTGAGCAGATTTGGGTCATGTCTCTTTCATTTACATAATTGTGTGCATTATCAACACAGGTATACTAGAGTATAAAGCAAAGAGCTTACACTTAATCATTGCCTGCTACCTTATTGCATGAAAAGTTAATCTTGGGAATCAGCATAATTTCCAATAAATGTTTGCTAAGCTGTCAATGGATTAAACACATTGAAACTGAACAGGCAATTGTGCCAAATAGCCTGTATTAATAGCTTCAGTCTTTTATAGCTGCACAATCGCGTGACCCAATAAGGTTTTTGGCCTCATACTGAGTCATGCAAAGTTGTCATGTTTTAATTCTTGTACAAATATTTACTTTGCATACTAGCATTCGTGAACCAGATTTAAAAAAATTGTAAACTTGTGTAGCAATCTTTTGACATTTTTAATACCAAAGATTTTAGTTCCAAATGCCTGACATATGTTTTCTGGGCCCTTTCTTCAACATGGGCAAGACTAGAAAACATGCAGTTTGTAGAGCAGTGTGATGATCTCTGTAGGTCAAAAAAATTCTAAGGAAATATCTATTTTTCTAAATTTGCCAATGTTTACTCCATTATCAGTGATTAAAATCATCTATACTCTAACACTGCACATTGAAATGGTGAGTGAAGTAAAGAAATCACCAAAGCTAGCAACAATATTCAGGAGCTAAAGCAAAATTTTCAGTAAAAAAATGAGTAATACAAAGATTTTTTACTCATTTTTTCAAGAGTGACCAATAAATGTGCAAAGAAATGTATTTTAAGTTAGTAGACCTGAAAAGGGTGCTATAAGTAGAACTTTTTAAATCAGGAAGTCTTATTTTTAGTTTATGAATTTAAGTTTTGCTTTCCACTTTAGCTTTCATTATACCATATGTCCCTATGTGGTATAAAACTTTTTCATCCCCTTCTGTATAAAAATATACCAGTACTTCTTTCATAATAAAATGTGGATTACAGTGAATCACAGGGAAGCATCGCCAGCTGTTGCAGGGAACTGAGACCAGACTGGCCAGTGTCTACAAAGCATGTTTAGACACTGAACACTACTTACCTGATATTTGGTGGAATAAAAGGCAGTGGTGCCGCTGACCTTTATATTATTTTTTAGAGATGATTGCTGTTATTTTTAATTGGTTTTCTAATCACTTCCCTGAACTTGTTGTAGGGACTACATATCCCTTCTGGCCTTAGGATCCACAACGCCTGATCTTCACAGAGGAGAAGGATGTTTGGGTTTCCCTCCTGAACCTCTTAACCCTGTGACCTGATGATTGATTGATTGATTGATTGATTGATTGATTGATTGATTGATTGATGGATTGATGGATGGATGGATGGATGGATGGATGGATGGATGGATGGATGGATGGATGGATGGATGGATGGAATTGTTTATGTTTGTTTATGTTTAAACTGCAAAACCTGCTCCCAAATGTGTCTGTACTTTCAATTCTAAATTATTATCAGTTGTGAGAATACATATTCAGCTCATTTTTAATTGCTGGTAAATACTGTACAGTTTCAGAGAACGTCTGGGTCATAGAGTTGGTCGAAGCTAAGGGAAGGGGAAGCAGCCAGGCTGTATTCGGAAAGGGCCAAAAATGGATAGTGGTCGTTCTGAGTTAAAAATGCTTCAGTCCTCTCTCCACCTGAAGAATTAGCAATAGGCTTTGACAGATTACAGTGCAGCTGCTGCTTGTTTAGTTGCCTTCTTTAAAAGCAATGCTCAGCAGAACATAGGTTTTTTTTTCTCCTACATGAATAATTACATCCTTGATTTCTGAGGTCCAGTTTCTACAATAGAAACAGGCATTTCAGATGAGCAATGAAGAGATCTCTGTAGATGCTCCTTCTCTAAATGTTATGAAAGGTGGGTGTTCACATAAAATGTGATACGGGCCTGAACGAGAGCTACGTCTCTGTTTTATGTACAGATTGCCATAGGAGGCTTGCACGACAATGACGAATCGCAAGTTCTCCGATTTACATAGTGCTGTACATCTTTTAATCATAATGACGAAACAATGAACAGCACTGGCCTAATGGCATTGCACTAACAAGAGCAGAGAGAGGCTCCTACGTTCCTCCCTCTCTTGCTGCTGGTGGAATGACTAATGCTTATAGGGTCATGGTGTAAAACTGTTGCCCCAAGGTCAGCGTACTGACACTTAATTGTTTGTCCTGTCATATGTCACTTCCTTGAAATTTCATATGTGACCCTTGTTAGCCCTGTGTTTCAGTTTTAATCCCTGGTCTGACAGAAAGATCAAAACTGTGCCATGATCAAGATGTGTCAGATTACTCGTGTTGGGTCCTGTCATTCTGATGCAATGCAGAGCACAGATACTTGTCTGTCATGTGCCAACTGATGCATTACCTTGTTCCTAAATGCTGTGCATTGATTTGAGGACCCACATCTGAGAGTATTAACAACTTAACTCAAGACAGCGACACCTGAGGCTTTTGTGTTAAGCTTTTAATAGAAAGACCAGATATTTTTTTCTTGTTTTGTGACTTATAGCTGAATTTTCTAAAGGGCCTAGGATGGGGTCTCTGAAGTCAGGATCTGTTAAGAAGGTATCAGCAGTTAAGTCCGAGCAGCAGCAGATGCCTCTCTTGGCATCGTTGTTTAGCATAGATCCATATAACAAAGTCCTGGAAGCTAAAGCCAACAGCTAAACCACAAGTGGCTTAAGAATCCTGCAAACTTCTTCCATCTTACAGTTTTTCATGGTCACTTTGGTGCCTTTCTCAGATCAGAATTCAAATTCTCAGAACTACTTGTTCAATCTTCAATTCACTGTGTCACGTGTGTACGTCAAAAACACTGTTTTCCATTCTTTTGAACAGGTTGCAAATGCTTTGCCTCTATGCAAGCGATTATGTAGAATTATCTGCTGTTTCCTACATTTTAAATTGCTTATGTCGTGTTGATCAAAATGTATCATATGGGTTTCTGTTGAAAAGTCTCAACCTCCGCAACATTTAAGCATAAGTTCATCGCATAAGTCTTAACATGTAAAATGCTTGAAGAAGTTATCATTATATATCCAGTATATTTTAAAATTATTTTTCATTAGACATTTTTTCTAAATACAGTCTGAACTGCTAAATTTCTCCTAGATGAATCCTTAGTTTCTCCAGTGTAGGTAAATGCGTGAAGCATAGATCACCCAATGATTAGCCAGTTTTCTGAAATAGTTCAGAGGTGCATCTCATGACCCATTAGCTGGAATGGATATTAATTAAATTATTAAGGATGTTATAATATCAAGAATCTACATATATTTGGTTGTTCTTATATTTGTCTCTATAACAATTGACTTTTTCTGTTCTCGTACCTTGTTGTTATCTCTTGCAATTCAAAAATCTTGTCTCCTGGTTAAAGTAAGGGACATAAGAAAACAGAAATTTACATACAAACATGTCATCCGTTGACATTTATACGATGTAAACAAAGTCAAACGCTGCATTTCCCAATCATGTGATACAAAAGCTTTTTTCACTCCTGCAGTTCCCTGGTGTGTAACACTGTGAGGTTATCACCAAACACTTTACAAATGACGTGCTTGTGTTTGCATGAATCTATTGATCAGTACCCCTGTTTGGCCAGATATCTTTCTTTATTTAGGTTGGCAGGTTTACAAGCAGGACTGCTGTTTCTCTCCTTCGCACCATGTCTTCTGCTTTTTGCCTCACTGACTTTCCTAACTGCGCCGCTTTATTGAATAAATTCAGGCTGTCACTTCCCATGGTGGTGGAATAACTCAAACACAACATATAATAATATGGGAAAAGTAGGATAAAATAATGTTGTCATAGCTGTAAAAGTGATTGCTCGAAGCCACGCTGGGCAATCGATACTCTAATTCCATAATTTATACTCGCAGCAATGGAGGAGGAAAGAAGCTCTGATATGGTATTTCTTGGCTCACTGACCAATTTTGACCTTCAGTGGAAGAGAAGAGTCGGATTATTGTGTTGTTTAGCTCAAAGAAATCACCTACAAGTGTTGAGAAGCAATGTTTGACATTTTATGTTCAGGACCAAAACCCTAAACTGATTAATTCCAGGTAAGCATCAGCTTTTGAACCTTCACTATCTTTATGACGGTAAATCCGTGACACTCAGCTGACAGAGTGAAACATAAAAGCTGGCCAGTGATTTTCTCTAACTTATTTCTTTTATCCCTTCTTTTTATGACAGGGGAAGCTCTTATTCCTTTTTTTTTTTTTTTTTTTTAGCCTGGAGCAAAAAGAATTTTTCACCAGTGTAGAAACTCATTATCAGTTTCTCATTTTGTCTGGTTCGCTTTTCTGGAGTTGCCAATCATATGCTAACCCATTCTCCACTAATTGCATCTTTTTATTGGCCATTTCAGATTGAACTTCCTCCCAGAGGTTGTATGCATAGAAGTACCTATACTTGGCCGTGCTGGACACTACAAAATTCATCTGTACATGTTTCTAAATGTTTCCACTGGACAGACAGCGTGGAGCTGCTGCTGGCATTAAGATGAGATCTTTGAAGCTTCACAAGAAATCCATGAAGAGCAGACTACCAAAATATAACAGAAGTCTCACTAAAAGGAAGAAATTGATTGCAATTAGTAGAAAGATTTTTTTTCAAGTGTTTTTCTGCCCCCTCCAGTGATGCTAATAACTTAATGATCCCTAAAAATGCATGCAATTTTCCTCGATTAGATTTAACTATATTGTGCGCTTGCATGATAGAGATTTCCAATCACTGATGTTCTGACTGAGAGTCTCTGGTTGTATAGTAAATAATGGCATCAACTGTCACAAAATATCACATTTTTTCTGTAACAACTAAATATCATACACAGAAGCTAAAATTGATAGAGCCATGAAGCAGGGCTATAATGTTGGATCCTCTCTCTCTCTCTTAATGTAAAAAGCTTAATCTAATCTATGCTCTAAATGTAGAGCTTTCATAATTATCTTAAGAGTATAAAAAGAAACGTGAGGCTTATTCAGACCCTATATATTTCAATCTTCTCAAATTCAAAGATTGTAACTACTTCAATAAATTGCTAAATTTTATGTATTTATTCTATTTATATATAATAATAGGTATACTAAGTCGACAGGCTTGCTTCAAAGGTTTTTGCTTAACTATACACACAAGAAAATCTTTATTAGTCAATGAAATCATAATTAGTTAATAAAGAAATAAGGCTTTTAGATAAATTACCACAGTGAAAAACCATGTGTGCTCCTCTCAAACAACTGTATGAGAAGACCCCAAAGTTTGTGCCAGAAGCAATAATTTAACTCCTGCAGCTGTCCAAGATGAGCATATTATATATACACATCAATTTTTTTCAGACCACAGTGAGATAAGATCACATGCAAAAATCTAAACTGTTTCAAAACACTTACATTGATTAATAGCTTTGTCTTTAAAAGTGTTACAAGGGGTAAAACTATGAGAGTTTCAGACAAATATTTCTCTCACAGATCAGCCATTGAGGACTGCAACATATTAAAATGAAAATGTTCATGTTTGGGTTTTATTAGTGTGAGATGCGCTTTGTCTTGACATCTCAATCAAGCATTTTCATGTTATCCATGTTAATAGGCCCTGTAATTAAGTTGTCTCAACCTTTTGCAACTTAATTACAGAACTCTGCAAACACTAACTGTGGATTACGATCTGTTGGAAAATGTAGACGGTCCAGCCCAGCAGGTGGGGCAGTGGCCCTAAGGACCCCTGCTAAGCTATTGAGAACAGAGGGACCTGAGGCTGCTATAATGACCACTAAATGTCTGTGGTGTTCAGTTGCTGCAGGAGATTGGCAAGGAGGAGCAGAACCTTTCCTACGGCATATCCACCTCCCAAATGGGATGTTGGAAAAACATGCAAAAATATTTAAATAAGTAAATCCATATATTTTACAGAATGGGTGATTTACAGACTTGATGTAATGTACTGGTGTCATATTTTGTCTAATATATATATAAGCGGCTGGTCATTTTACTGCATATATTCCCATTCATGAACAAGTCTGACTTCCTCGTTTTTTTGTGTGTGTTTGGCTTTTGGGGTACTCGGAATGGGAGAGTGAGGGGGGAGGGGTGTGACAGAAGAGGTCTCACCTCACACTTCATGTCCCAAATAGATTAGAGGAATTTTTCCCAGATTCTGTCGTTGCCTCTGCAGCCTGAAGCAGATTGAGCACTTGTGAGGATAATTAAAATTGATGATATAGAATGACAGAGACATGATTTCAGCCTGCAGCAAAAGGTCTCAGAAGACAGTCTAGCTAAACTGTCATGCCACTGCTATTCTGTTTTACATGACTGTTTCACCTCACTAAACTGGCTTAAAGTAAATATTTAAGTGTTACCAGCAAGTCGAATGGTTTAGTAACCAATAGTCTTGAGCATTACTACAGCATAGGTGGTATCATCTGCACTGAGTTCAAAAAGTAAAGGTTTAAAGCAAAAATATTCTATCTGTGCTGGTGGATGCTTTGTTTATGTCATCTCACACAAAAATGTATTCTTATGTAGATGTCAACAAGGGGTGGGGATGGTGCAAAAGTCACGTTTCAACATACGCAGAATTCCAAATATCGTTTTAGAAATCTGTGTATCTCCTTTTTTGCCACTTGTGCACAGGTGAGAAGATAATGTCAAGCCAATTATTTCAATGAGGAGTATCAGAATAGGACTACTCGACTGCTGATTATTCATGAGTTTAGAAAGCTTCGTGTGTAAACGAATTAGCTGCAAAGGAAACTGTGGTTATTAAACTTTTTTTTTTTTTTTTTAACCGTAGACTTCCCTTTTTTTTGTACCAGCTAACTTAGATGAGCCTCCCTTTGTAAACTGCCTCCACGTCAGGCTCAATCTATTAAACACATTCAAGATATATTGCTCCGGCCCACATATGAGGGTCATTTAATTATTCACATCATATGTCATTTTCAGTCCAGAGTGGGAACAGCTTGCTCCTGTTTCTGGTTTATTTGAAGGAGCAGAACAGCTGTCAATAAGAAGAGCAAGGAGACGAAAGGCTAGACAGAGGCCTAATGGGGGGGATGGTAGGAGACTAAACCCCCCACCAGGATCTCTGTAAAGATAAATATTGATTGGGGACTGTTTTAATTACTTCCTTAAATTGAGCAATTTTGGTTTTCCCTTTTGGCTCTCTGTGAAAAATCTATGTAGGATTCCATGTTGAAGGAAAAGGAGAGGGTAAGTGTTGGCATACCATAAATCACTGCAGATACATAATTCATTGGATGCAAGTTAAAAGGACAAAACAAGATGCTTTTGGGCCACTGAAAATAGCACTTTCACACAGGTGAGATATTTTTCTTTGCTTGTGACCACATGCGTTCTTTTGTTTTCATCTCTACCATTCTCAACAAAATTATCAGGAAAGATGAATAAAACGCTTCATTTTCTCTAAATAATCAAAGTTTAAGAAATTATTTATTTAAGCTACAAAATATTATTTAGGTGAAGATAAATGTTTGAGTCAAAGTCTTCGGTGTTTTGAGCCATCTTGCACTTGCGAATGATTTGATTTTCTGGTATATAACTTCTCATATCAGTTTGTCTGCAGGGTTATATGGTCACCAAATTTTTCGCAATACATGTTTCAAATAAAACAAATAGATGTCGCTATAAAGAAAACTAAAACTGCACCAGAAGAAGCGCACTGCAGGACTTACAGACTATTTTAACAAATACACTTTTCCATTGACAAGAATGGATATTAAAATAAGACACTTTCAGACTAATGCATCTAGATCTTATCCACTAACGGCAACCAATTATGTCTACAGATGTACTCACCCTCATAAACTCTGACGTTTATAAATACATAAAAACACAGACCTGAAGAAATATAGGTAAATATTAACACTGTAGAGGCATGAGACAAAGTTCCAGCACAGTCTATGTATAGATTTTTATGTCATCCACCATCCGATACTGACCTGGGTCTTTTCGGCCCTTGACTGGGACATGAACAGATAGACACTGGCCTACCTTCTGCTCTCCCTTCACAGCTGTATGCTGCTTTTAATCAGCTCCAGTCTCACTGCTGGATGCCTCCATTTCCTGCATGTACCTGCTTCCTATACTATTTCCCGCTCTCCCTGTAACTGTGATCTCTACTTTTGGAAGTTTTTGTATTATTATTATTATTTTTTTTTTTTCATTAAAACTTTCACCAAGTTCTTACTGCCTCACCCTACTTGCATTTTTGGTTAAACCACAATATACAAACTTGACAAGTGTGATTGATTTAGGCAGCAGAATAGTGACTGGTTACTCAAATTTATGAAGATAACTCATTTAGTGTGACCTACAGCTTCCGTGGAAAGATCATTTACAAAACTGAAAGCTAATAAGAACAAAGACATATTAAAACGTCCAACTTCCATTTTCTGAACAACAAAGAAACAGGGTTTTCATGCATATCACCCTAATATTAGAGGCTCCGCAGAGACAAGGTGTTGTTGCAGTCTAGCAATGTGAGGGCAATTTATAAACGTAACAAACCATTCCTTCTTTCCTAGAAACGTCACTGAACTGCTCTTCAACTGCACAGCTTCCTGCTGCCTAAAATTTCAACAACTACATCCGTTCCCCTGAGACTAAGACACAATACCAAACACATTTGTCACTGGAATTAAACGTTTGAGGTTTCTGAACAAGGCATCATGTTGCTGGATTGTAAAGACCCTTGCAATGACCTGTGCATGGAGGCATATAGGAGGGAGTATTTATTTTCACACTCTGTTCATCAGATATTCCAGCAACAATTGGGTTGGAGAAGCAAAGGTGGCACTGACTGGAGCTCTGACCTTAATCTAAAGGTTTAGGCTGTTATCAGAAGAGGTGAGTCCAGTCAACTGTGCTTTACCAGACTGCTGTCCATTCATGACATGATGCTTGCTGGGGATGGTTTACAGACTGAAGCATTAAACTGAGATACTCCAAATGTAGTGTTTCAGTAATTTAGATATGTTCTTATGGGCTTGTACAAAACAACCCCTTACCCATTTTTTCACCTAAAAATAAATACTATGGAGGCTGTGTTCTTCCAATGATCTATGTGTTTTTCCTTACCACTACCATTATCCAAATAAGTTAGGAAAGACATATGTATTATACAGTTTGCATGGTATATAGAGACAATTTCATATTTTAATTAATAAAAGAAGAGATAGTGTCATCAAAAGTGTAAACATTCTGCCTTAAAAGAGTTTATTTGTTCATAAGCTACAAATAAGTAATAGTTTATTGGTATTTATATAAAAAAAAATGAAACAGTATTCAAAATCAGCATGTAATCTGATTGACACTTTCTGAACATGCCAGTTGTAAAGTTTTCTCAAAAACAAAAAAAAATAACAAAATTCCAAGGAAGCAATTATACCAAAATGCTTAAATAACATTTAAATAGAGTCCTACTTGTGATTATTTTCCTCTCGTTTTATGCATAAGACTGACAAGCCTATTTTAGAGAGAGGTGTGAAGCGAGGTGAGTAGACAGGCCCTTCTCTCTGAGTGCTAATGGATGATTGGAGACAGGATAGGAGGCTTCAGTTCTTCCTTTCATCCTGGCCTGCTTTTGACCCAGAGAGACAGTCGTAATCGGTCCGGCAGAGGGGGTAATCATCCCCACGTGCAGACTCTGATAAGTTGGAACACCTTCCCTGAGCTCGGGGAGGGAGCTCCCGCAGCCTCCCTGGTTATCGCTGTCCCCGGCACCCCTTCAAGAGCCTGCGTTGTCTCCTCTTCCAGGCTCAAAGGCTCCATCAACAGCCGCCTCTCTGCTCTGCTTTCATCTGACAGAGCACATAAGCCGGTAAAAGGGAGGAAAAAAAATATAAACTGGTTTCTATCTCTAAAATTGTGATCTTATGAATTCGATTTGCTCACTTTTAAAATGTAACTGCACAATTTGCTATTTTTTTTTTCTCCCTGTTTCCCTTTCTCAGTTAATATCTGTGGAGATAAATTGGTTCGATTGACAGGCTCATTTTTCTTGTTGTGTGCCTCTGTATTTGTGATAAGGCTGCTGACTGTGGTCACCTGAAGCGGCTGAAAAAGTTCTCTGAGGCTTGAGAGCTGTTACCGAACACCTTTCATGTTGGGCGAGGGGAAGATTCTTCGGCTTATTTTGCTGAGGAAAATCCCCCCCCACTCCATGTTTTGCTTGATTACATTTTGCTACGCTTTTCCTCCTGTTTTTCAGAGAACTTCTTAAGCCTGCGAGATTACTGTTTAATAGGGATGATATTGTGCTGGCTTTATTGGCTATTTGCAGCTGCGCCGTCGGTTCATTTAATAGCCCCGCCGGTTGTTAAAGGGATTACACAGCTGCCACACTCTGGAGTGTACAGTGGGCCTCTGGTGACAAACAAGAAAAGACCATTGCTCAAAATAAAGCAGAAAGGGGAGAAAAATAGTTTTCTGTAGTTTTTAAGCAATGACTTGCAAAGTTTGCATGCCACATTCAAATTACCTGTTCAAACCTTTGTGATGTGACTCTGATGATTTCCCATTCCATATCAAAGTGACCTTTAGAAGGCCACAGGCACTACCCACCATTGATTGAATAAATTGATCGCCATACATTCAGAGGATATTAATTAGACATGGAAAACAAGTGAATGAACACAAATTGCCTTTAGTTTAAAGGCAGCAGCAAATAAAACAGTCAGGGAGATTTGAGAAAACAAAGCGAAGCATTCGCTGCTGAGGTCTGTTGATCCTTCTTTCCAAACTGAAATCACAGAGGAGTTTGAAATTGATTTTTTTTAAAACTACGAAACAACCATACCTTAGTGCTCACAGCACTGCACAAAATTTCTCTCCAACTTTATTAATTTCACTAAGAGGCTGAATCCATACATTTTTCATGTTTGGGGAAAAATGTTCATCTGAATGTCTGATTTCAATCGAAAAATGATGCATTACTTATTCCCCACCAACAGGTGACAACAGCATTCCCCTGTCCAGAAACCAATTAGTCTGGAAATGATTCCTTCTGTAAGCTCCTAATAAGCCGTAAAGTTAAATGGGGTACTTTTTGAGATTTGGTGTGTTTATTATGTTTTAATCTCATTCCCTCACATTAAATCATACCTGAAATGTTACTTTGATTCGCTTATGCATTTTTGAGGAATTCTTCTATCTCCCATGGCAGCCATTCAGGGGTGCCTAAACGCTTGCTATCACAAGGGTCCTCCTTGGGTGTGCAGTCTTCAGCTGGACTTTTGCCTCACCGAGCCCCCCCCCCCCCCCCCCCCCCCCCCACACTGCCATGTCTTCCCCACTAGACTAGTGACAATATCAATTATCATCTCTCAGTCCAACACTCCTAAGAATGGTTGTTAACAGCATAATGAGAAGCACTGTTGTACTGAAATACAGAAGTGTGTGTCGGAAAGAGCAGGAGCTCCAGGACCCAATTCCAAAGTATCAAACTACAAAGTAAAATTTATTTTTAAGTCATGTAATATGGAGCCTTTTTAAAACTAATGAAAGTAATAGAGTTACCTGATTGTGCTATAAAATAAAATGGCTCTATGTGCCTGGAAAATACATAATACTGCCCCAGTAAAAATGAAAACCTAATATTAAATAAATGTATTATTATTATTATTATTATTATTGAATAAAATTACTCTAAATATGTTATTACAAAGTTGATAACATAAAAGTCAAACTAATAATTAACAAATTAATTTAAAATAATTGAAATAAAAACTTGAAAACTTTACTCTATATTCAGTCAGTCTAAATAATTTGTTTCACTCTGTGAATTGAGCTTGTGAACTAATTTTTTTTTCAACAAAATTCAAATTTATTGAAGTTTTTGGTTGTAACGTGACTATGAAAAAACTGAAGGGGTATGAAAACGTCTGCTAGGTGCTGCACACCTGTCTTTATGCATCCATTAGCTTTTACTTTTGAAGGTATTTTTAAGGACAAGTGAATAATTATTGTTAATGAAGCATTGCAGCCTGTAGATCAATATGCAACATGACTGAATCTGTCTTCGCTGAATTGGGTGACAAGCTGATGTGTTGCACTTTTAGTGGCATGTGACTTAACCATGTCAGCAGCAGCTGCCGGATAGGTTTCAATCGAGAGGGCAGAGTCATGCAATTTGTGCCAAAGCTAACAGCTGTTAACTACACAACCTTTGGGCTATGAACTGCAGCTCTGTCCATTGTCAGTCCTCCCCCAAGTTAAATATTCCAGGAGGAATTTGTTTCAACAAGGCCACGCGCAACGGGTGAAAACCCTTTACACCAATATTGCTCTCAAAATTGGCAGCACGAGAAGGAGGGACATGAGGGATGCTCGAGAGTGGTAACCTATCCCTCTCAGCCCCCTGGGAGCCTCTTGGCCAGCTTTCATCCACATAATTATAATAAATTTGACATTTCATAGATAATATTGATTTCTTTATTTTAGCATTTCACCATAGGTGACAGTCTAGTGTCAAGAATGAAATTTCTATTGATCTTCCGCGCATTAATCCCTCATGTGTATGTGATCATTTTTATAAGACCTTTTACTGCACATAAATCAATATTTCATATTTCCACCCATACCAGAGGAGATGTCATATTTGTAAACTGTGTCTTGACACTAGCAATTCCTTTCTTGCTCAGCTGCAACTGTGCAAGACCAGTCAATTTGGGGTGGTGGGAGCGAAGACACAAGGGAGGAAGGGGGGAGAGGGCGAGAGAGGAGGATTTACAGTCGGCAGCTCTGGGCTGTTGGGGAGGAGTTGAGTCCTGCTGGAAAAATAAAAAGCAGCGATACTGATGATGACATGCGTTGTCTTCTAAATATTTAGAATTAATTAGCTTCCTGCGGAGCAGACTTCCCATAGTAAATCAGCACTGCAGCACCTTGAAAAAGTCGGAAAACAGCCGTTTTGTCACGTTAAAGCTTCTGACTTATATCTTATTGGTATTTTATGTGATAGACCATAAGAAAGTAGAGTAGCCTTTGATCCTGAAGTGGAAGGAGACAGATTAATGGATTTTGAAAACTGTATGCATAGACATCATTAAAGTGTGATTACCAATTGTATTCAATCTCTTTTAGTCTAATACCCCAAAATAAAATTTTGCTCAACCAGTTACAATCAGATGTTATCTAATTAGAACATACTCCACCTGTGTGCTATTTATTATTTGCTAAGTATGAACAGACATAGTAACAGTATCTTTCATTGTCTTGCAAAAATATTCACACTTTTAACCTTTTTACATTTTGTCACGTTACACTTACAAAATTCAACATATTTTTTATTGATTATGTGTGACAGATTACTACAAAGTTTTGCATAACTTTAAGGTTTATTAAAGAAAGTATAATTTTAATTTTTTTTTAATAAATAGAACTCTGACATTTGTGCATTACCATTCAGCCCCATTTAGTCTGATACCTCTAAATCAAATGCCAGTGCATTCAGTAACCCTTAGAAGTGTCACACACACACAGTGTCATCATAAAAGTACAGAAGCAAAATTATATATGCAGAAAAGATTAAAAAAAAAAAACTAAGGAAAATTACTGAGTGGCAGATTGATTCACATTTTTTAAAAATAAATTAAAACAATCATCATGTAGAAATGTTCTGCTCTTTTGTAAAATACCGTGAGCCATGGTGAAGTAAAATATACACTGATTTTATATAACTTTACTGATAAAAACATGATAAAGTGTGACATGCCTTCCTATCCCTCCTCCCCCAATACTCTGAAACCCCTGAATAAAATTCCCTTTGTAATTAGAGCACACTTCTTTGTAATTCAATCCCAATATAAATACTTACATTTTTGCAAAACATTAAAGAACTCTTTCATATAGGATAATATATGAACCATAGAAATATGGAATATTTAATACACGCAGGAAATTTGCACAGATGTGTCAGGATGACTGACTTGTTTTCCATAATAATTTGAAATAAAATCGCTCTGCATGCAGGAATGTTGCGCTCAACTGCAATATAACATGACAATAGCCATGGAGAATGCACAACTGTTTGGTGAAAAATATGATCACCTGAGCGGTGCAGACACCTGACCTTTTCTCAGTCTCCCTTAACATGTCCCTTCCATACAATCAGTGTGAGAGAGCTGCACAAGAAAGGCCAGTCCATTAAGAGAATATGCTAATTTTGCCATCCCCTCCTAATTGATGCCATTTTACCAAGTAAACAAGACTTCTGTCTACAATGGATGTGTTTCTGCCAGTTAAAAGGATATTTCAGATCTGCTTTTTCCTGTAATTTCCTCTACTAGAGCTAAAGGTGCGCCATTATTGCAAATTATAAGTCTTTCCCTTTGAAGAGAGGTGCTATTCTTGCAGTGTGTTTTTTTTTCCCCCCATCCTTATTCTCCTTAAAGGCCATCCACTATTTTTTATCAGTCACTGGAGAATCTTCATTCACATGAAAAGGTGTCAATGCCTGACTGTTTGAGCATGATGACAGACACCCGGCAGAAGTGTGACTGACTGCCTGACACCGTGGAGGTTTGTCAATGATGTCAGCGGTAGCTTTACACAGTATTGTCCCGGACGCCGTGCTGTACAGGACAGCACTGTAATATTGGGCCGGAGGACGCAGACAGACGGGGATGTGTTATCTCCACAACCTTGCTCTCATCCCTCAGTACTCCACCGCGGGCCGTGACTGAGGGTCTGCGAGGGATCCCCCCCGAATGAGCTGGCTCGCTTACATTCATCTTCCCCCTGTCAGCCATGTAATGCTGTATGAGCTTGTTCCGCCATTCAAGTAATGCTGATGAATTTGCTGTCCAGATGCCTTTCACTCCACTTTGTTGAAATAGCGGGATAGACCCATCATAATGTACCTCTGGGTCTGACCACAAATGATCATTTCTGCTCTTTTGCCAAATTGTTCCTTAGCAAAAAGCCTACAAAAGTGTGTGTGTGCGTGTGTGTGTGTGCGTGTGCGTGTGCGTGCGTGTGTGTGTGTGTGTGTGTGTGTGTGTGTGTGTGTGTGCGCGCGTGTGGGTGCGTGCGTGTGTGGGTGAGAGGAATGGGAAGGGGGAGGGGTTTGGATGGGTGAACGGCCGGGCAGGCGAGGTTGACTGGCACTCAGTGCTAAGCTGTCTCTCTGAGGAAAGGGCTGTTTAAAAAGCAGGAGCTGGCGGCGGAGCAGACCTCTCAGTTGCCTGTCTAAATACTGCCTCTGTGTGACTGACAGCGAGGCAACAGAACACTGGCATTCTTCCTTGCAGCCACTCAGCAACGCTTTAACAAAAACCAAAGGATTTAATATAAAAGCCAGAACAGGGTGTCACAAAATGCTGCACTGCTGCCTTTAATTTGTTTAACATTACCAGCGGCCCCTTTATTTGAATTGCTAGTTTAAAAAGAGAGACGGTTACGTTTCAAATTAAAACAATGTTTTATGAGAAGACTGTGTAAGATGTCATTTTCTGTTCTGATAACTATGCACAAGAATTCCTTGCCTATGATTTATTGTTATATGCCTAGAAATTGACCTTTGTAAATCAAATCTAAAATATATAAAAGGTTATTTTCCCCAGACAAGTAGACAAACAAGAGTCATCAACAAGCAAGAAGGAAGACATTGTAAATGCTGCAAAGGCTTAATAGCTCAAAATTAACAATCTGCCTTGTTTTCATGGATTCAATTAAAGTGATATTTTGTTGTTTCATGATGCACTTAGGAATGATAAAGCACAGATCTGAGTATTGATTTTTTTTACCCATAACAAGATAAAAATATGTATATGTATGTATTTGTAGGGCAAATTGAATCAAAATGCACATATGACATGGAGACACTGACAGCAATTGAATTTGTCAGTCAGGAATTTAGTTAAAGATCTTTGATCTACCAGTGGATAAAACGATTCAACAATCCTGAGTATCAGTAATATCTTATGGTGGACAGCTGCTTAGAGCTCCCTGCCACCTGGAGGGCTTCAACAGCATTTCAAAGCAAACATATTGATGTCAAACCAACAAATAGATTTTTTTGAGGCCAATATTGAAATAAACTGAATAAATATTTCTAATGCTACTTATTTCTACTGCTTGTGTCCAAACTAGGGTCACATTTCCCACAGTAGTTTTCAGTACTATTTCACACTTCTACTGAAACCACCTGGCTGACATCAGCTAAATAAATAACTGCTCATGTAGTTTCTATTAGGAGTTTGGCAAAATCAGCCATATTTTTTTTTCTACTGTGAGACCTGTTTCTCACAGTAGAAGAAACTGTCTGTGTTGTCTGTCTGTGTTTCTCCAAATGTAGGGTGCTTGTAGAAGAGCTCTTGTGTCATGATGGGATGGTGCCAGATGCTTGTTAACAGTTATTCCCACGTTACACGTTTCCAATGTGACTGTGACATTGGTGGTTCCCGAATGGACCCTGCCATTTGTGGTCGAAGTTGATATACTTAAAAAAATATTTTCTGAAGTAAACGTGAGATGCAGCCTTATATTACATCAGCGTTTAACTAACAGCAGTGACATAAGGACAGGTACATCAGATCCATCACTGGCTGAAACCCGTGAAGGAAGACAACAGAAGCTGCTGAAGCAATAGTTAGACATAAAGTAGAGGGATACCTTGCTTGTAAAGTCAAGTTTTCTTTGGAGGAAAAAAAATGCCTATTATAAGGAGAATGACTTTAAACAACACTACGGCACCAAACTGACATCAGCAGATAATTAAGAAAGGACATGGTATTTTTCCCAAAGTGCTGGAAATGTTGTTGTTTTCTTAAACTAAATAGTGAATTTACCTACCTACCTACCTACCTACCTACCTACCTACCTACCTACCTACCTAAAGTGTATTTGATGATTGAACTATTAAAATAGGAAATTATAAGCAATTTTAGAGAAGATTTCAAGTGTGGATTTTAGCTAACCAGGATCCACTGTGATAAAATGTTTTCGAGTGTGTAGTGGGGAGGGGTCGCTAATGCAACCTAAGGTTGGCTCTGTTTTGAGCACATTTTTTTCTTTTTCCATATCCTGCATGAGCACACGGATTACTTTTGAAAAAATTATTTTTCTTCAAGCTTTTTTTTTTTATGTAACAGTGTGTTGATGTTATCTGTGCACCTCCAAGAGCCTGAGAGCTAGCAGAAAGAATGATAGCTATGTTTGTGGTTTAATAACTATTAATTCACTTTTTAACTGTAATTGATGCTTAAATCTCTCCACCCCTCCCCCACTTGGCAGACCTCTTGTCCCCCCGTCAGCTCCGTCCTTCTAATAAGGGCATTATTCCAGGGATTTCATGCATTCTGATAAATCAAATTAGAAGGCCAGTGACTTAGATAGATTGCAGCAAGTAATTAGAGAATCCTCAATGCCTTCCTCGCTGCCACTCATTTACAAGAGTCTTTGTTATCCACCTATCTCAGCGCAGCATGAGCCGGTATGTGTTTGCATCCCTTTCCCCCTCCTCTTAAAATTCCTTCCCGATGTCACCGGAGAGACAGATCCCAGACCATATCTTGTCACCCCGGCCCGACCGCGCCATGCACATCAGATAGCGCAGTGGGACGGCCGTTAATTGGAGCAACTTGGGTTTGGCAAGTACCCACGTGTATGTCAGTGACATGCAAGAACAAGGAGATGAGCTGACACATGGAGACAGGGGACAACCTGGCCCGAGCTAAACCCCCATCCAGCTAAGCCCCTTCCCTCCCACATGCACACACACTGTGCACAGCCCTCGCTCCTTGCCCTCTGGAAACAACACCATGTTCTTGATACTAAGCCAGTGGTCAACATCAGTACTAGAATATACCTGTAAGTGCAGCACTTTAGCACAAATCTGACATATTCATGCACTAGTTAAGTACTTGCTTTCATTGTACTTAATATTTTAACTCCATCTCCACAGAAGAGGGATTAGTCTTGTATTGTTTTTACTGCCTAAGTTAGTAAAATGTGCATTTAAAAAAAAAGAGCTGCATGATGTTCAGAATTGCAATCATCAACACAATTTCAATATTTGCAATATTAGCATCACACTACGCTGTTCCAATTCATCCAAACTCTGTTTGCCAAATTCAGCCACCTAAAGTTAAGCTCACCAACCGCCATATTGCAACTAACCACTTTTCCTTTCAAGACATTAACTTTTTTTTTTTTTTTTTTCATTTTGCTTTATGTTTTCTGTGTTCACACTCATTAAAAAAGAACAACCTTTGACCAAAAAAAACATGGAAGGAACTATTTTTCTTGCGTTCCATTTAAATTTAACAAAAAAAAAAATGTAGTGTTGGCATAAAGTTTAAGCTCTGTTTTTGTATGTTTAGAACTATCACATTTGTCACCCTGTCCTGTTTGAATTTAGATTTTCTTTGGGGCCAGCAGAGGATCCAAAACTGTCCCAAAGTTTTGCTTATGGTTGCCATTGCAGTATTCAATGACAACGTAAGACTTTGTTTTTTCTACATATTAAAAACCTGTAAAAACTGGGTAACACTTTATTTGAAGGTGGGTAAATAAGACTGTCATGACACTGTCATAAACACCTGTCATGAATATTAATAAGCCTTCATGAATATTTATGACTTTTGTCATAAAGCGTCATTCGGTAAATTATGACACTTTTAATACAAAGTTGACATTATTCAAAATGTCTTTGTTATGACAACTTGATATTAACCAAGAAATCATTACTGATATAAATTTGTTATAAAAGTATTACTGATTGCGCTTTAAAAATTAGGTAACTTTATGTTATTAAAGGTAAAGTTTATGAAAGTGTCATGACAGTCTTATTCACCCCCTTCAAATAAACTGTTACCAAAAACTGTATAGCTATTGCACAGCAGATGTTATGCCATAATCTATATAGATATAATTATGTGTCAAGCAAAAATTCCATCACCTTATAAGTGAGACACTCATTCAGTGATAATTTAGAATTTTTGCTTCTATGAAAATTAGTAATTATGTAACCTAAGTTTTTTTTTATTTTTTATTTTTTTATCTTTTAATATATTATTTATTCATTTTAAATATTGTACTCGTATAATATTTGTCAAGCCAAAGACAGAAATTACTCAGCAGGCAGGACAGGACCATCTGTGCACCTTAAAATCATCCCCTTTGACAGCTGCACTTCCTCCTCATCTACAGTGTCTTCTCTGTAGCATTTTTCTTCCTTCCTTTTTCCCACTTCCACGAAGCCGGCTGACACAGTTCACTTTTCTCTTTTAGGAGGATGAATGAAGATAAAAAGCAAGCAAAACGGAGTACGCGAGGCGTCACTTGCTTTGATTCATGATGACTGGGAGTTTTTGCAGCCTCTTCCTTGTCTCGCCTGCCTGTTTGCCTCTTCCCCAGCTCCCTAATGGAGAGCCACAACGGTGCGCTCGCAAGTGACACCTCTTGAAGCCATCAAGAACAGACTGATTATGGTGCTAAATATTGATCTCTGCCTCACATGTGTCAAAATTCCCCCCACTCTTTAATTAGAATTTCTCCTCCGTGCCTTACAAGAACTAACCGAATATATTAGAGGACTTCATGAGGAGGAGGGGAGAGCTGTAAGCGGGGCATAATTGTGACCTCTTGCCTTGCTTCTTCCCTCCTGAGTTTTGAGATGACTCCCAACTGTCCGTCTGATGCTACCAGGATCTGTAATAATCAGTCTTATTTTCCACATTTTATCACAGAACGATCTGGTCTTACATCCATCTGCGATGTTCTTCTCCTGCAAGGCCTTTCCACCTCGTCATTCCATATACATACAAATATACAAATATAAATTTATAATAGATACAACTATTCTGAAATAAAACATTTTTAGAGGCTGCACTGAGACTGAGGCACAGGTTCAACTTCCAGAGGGGAAATCAGCCTAAACATACTGACAGACACATAATGGTGCAGTTTAGATGGAAGCACATTCACACCCATATGAAACTTAGATTGTGGCAAAACTTGAAGATGTATGTTTATTGAAGTCTAATCTAACCCCACTTTCACGTCTAATGAATAGCATAGAAACAGGAATAGCACCACTCTTCTGTCAGACTGCCCTGAGGCAGCTGTGGCTACCATCCAGTAGCTTCCCACCATCAGCGTGTGAATGTGGTGTGTGAATGGAAGAATGACTGAATGGAGTATGAAGCGCTTTGGGCTCCTCTGAACTTGATAAAGCACTATACAAGTACAGAACATTTAGCATTTACCTATTTTTGCAAAAAAAAAAAAAAAAAGTATATCTGAGTCTCCATCTCTGCAATACAAGTATGAATCCTCTCTATAAGACTTTCAACAAAAGTCGCAACAAAGCTGGTGCTGCAAGGTTTTGTAACAGGGCTGCTGAACACTGCAAAATACAAAACACTATTTTTCAATTTAGTTTTTGAAAAATATTTTGCTGATTATCTTTTACCCTTCCCTTCAGAAATATACACTACATTACTTTATAATGGGCTACTACATAAAATCCCAGTATACTGAAGTTTATTCTTCATGGGGTATGGACATCTTATAGCTCTGTCTCTCATGTGTTGTTTCAGGCA
This sequence comes from Poecilia formosa, assembly GCF_000485575.1. Lineage (NCBI taxonomy): Eukaryota > Metazoa > Chordata > Actinopteri > Cyprinodontiformes > Poeciliidae > Poecilia > Poecilia formosa. The sequence goes on along the minus strand of NW_006800196.1, from coordinate 330,299 downwards.
CACCTACAGTGTAAAGTTACACATGTTTCTCACATCAGCTGTCACCTTTTAATGAATTTTTACTGTAATAAAATGCAACATTCGTTTCAATTCCTTTCCAGTTTTCAAGCCCTCTTCTCCTCCTCCTACCTCCCCGTGTCTCCCCGCACTCCCCCATCCTTTGGTTACCGGTCATCATTATGAGATGCTGGCAGGCTCGCCGTCAGTTGCATTCTGGCGAGAGCCAAGTGCCATGAGGTGCCTTTTTCTATTTGTTTGTTTCATGCAACACTGCACCAGCCACTGACCTGTGCTATCCGTGTCGTGCACGAGGGAGGCGGGTTCATCCAATCAAAAGCCGGCTGAAAATTAACACTGGTCTTTCCAATCCAAAAGAAAGAGAGTGGCAAAAAGGAAATCCGATGACTAGTGGGATTCTTTTTAATCTGATCACTTTGTTTTACGAGCAAAGTGATGTAATTTGTGCCGTCAAACAATCGACAGCTGGATCTAAATAATTTGTGAACATTTTTTCTGAGAAAATCCTTTTGTGTAAGGTTTTCTCTTGATGTATGACGTTCTAAAATGAACGTCAGTTTGCTTGTTTTGTTTTTTTGTTGCTGTTGCATTTCAGTGTGAATTCTGAATCCCTGCAATTCACTACATGCAATATTAATAGTTGATCCATTGGCTGCTTTTCGAGCGGGAACTATTTGAAGAGGGAAAGTTCATGTGCATTTTTGATGGATTGTGCATGTCTCTTCCTACTCTATATGGATAGAGAGCTTGTTTGAAGGTCAGTGATTCTCCTCAGTCATAGTCCTTTTTGGGGAGAAGAATATCTCCAGTCTTCGCTCCGTATTTTTCAAGCGCTTCTAGGATGACTAGGTTGGATGACCCTGGAATCTGGTGGAAATGAATCTCTTTCAGCCTCCTCGCGCTCCTTTTTCTCACGCAAGTCTGTCAAGAAGAAAGACGCCGACCTTCTCCCATCAGGCTTTTCATGTAAAATATCCACTTTTCTCAGCTTCCAACCTTTTCATATCTTTGATATGTGGTGTGCTTCTTCTCAATACGTGTGGTGGATTGCATTTTTCCTTCACCGAAATTACTTAATTCGTATTATTTCCCCCTCAAGTTGAAAAAATATTTATATTTTCTAAATACCATTAGATAATCTAAAACCATGCCTCTCTTTAGGCACAAATAAATTTAGCTGAGGATAAAAAAAAACTGAGGATATATATTGTGTGTGTGTGGGTGTGTGTGTGTGTGTGTGTATGTATTGCTTTTTGTTAGTGCATCAGCAGAAAGGGTTGAGTAAGGGTTGAGTGGATCTTGAGAGCTGGCAGGTGCATTATTGCAGCAGGCTCTGCCGGGCTTGACATGTGTGTTCCTAATCTCCGAATGATATGACAAAGCTGTGTGGGAGACTGGGCTGGAACTCTCTCGTGTTGGTTGTGACACACAAACACACACGACAACCCCCTCCGCCCTCCCCTTCTGTCCACACGCATGCACACATTATTCCCCTCTTGACCCGTCAAGAATCTGGCCCTTGACTATCTGCTGGCACATTGTCACTGTTGATGTACACTTGTGTTTCCAGTGGGAGATTTTTAAAACCATCAGTTTATGTTGTGAGAGTCTGGCTTACTAGATGGGTTTGCCACAACAAAAGAGGCCTCAAAAGATGAATTACAGGCTATTTCGTCTCCTCTCAGGGCCACAGAAAACATTGCCATGCCACAAGGGCAATCTCTTTGGATTTTGGTGAAATCGTACTGTGTTTGGGTTTACCAAGCCAAACTGTGAGCTGTCAATTTGAAAGGCGGGGAAAATAAAAGACTTTCAAGTTATTTCTAACCAGTAATTTGACCAAAAATAAATAAATAAATAAATAAATAAAGTCAAATTGCTGTGTTTTTTGTCTCCTTGGTTTTGATGAGGAATGAAATCTTCTCACATGGTCTTTTGTATAAAACTAGCATTTTGATGTTTTTATTGCTCATTATATTCAGTCAAATAAAATCATGACAAAATGTTTTTGTTTGTTTTGTTGTTTTTATTTTTACATGATAATAGATTCACTTTACTCAAATGGCTTCTGTGACCCTATGGGATGTGCAGTCAACAAGATTGCCGTAAAGTTTTTATTCTTTCACGTTTATATGAACCAAAATCTATGCCGTATGTTTATTGGTCTTCTAAAAAATGTATGCTACAAAGAATTAAGGTAATTCTCAAGGTTAAAGACTAAAAAGAAAAAAGAAAAACAGGGAATGATAATCAGACGTTAGTTTCCTGCATTTTCGATTTAACAACAAAACAACACACAAAGTTGGGATTCATATATAAAGCATCATCTTTTAGAACCAAAGACATAACATATTAATTATTGTTGATTTCTGCTAGGTCAGACTTTTGGGTAAATTTTTTTTTTTAATATCTTAATACATGTCAAACGTTTGCATCATTATGTTTTTGTCCAAAAAACAAAACAAAACAAAACAAACAAATTCTGGCAAGTATGTTTCACGTTAGATTTTTCTGTGTCTTACAACACAGAATATTTTCATTTAGAATGTGTTGACGTGTAATAAAGAAGGCGGCAGACAAAGAATTGTTACGAAGAGCAGATGACAAATCATGCATATGATTCGACTGAAAGACATGAGCAGATTACATGTGCATGAGTGTGCTTAATATGTTTCTCTTCACCATGGAGCGGCGGCGCTGGCCATAACACAGGCTGAGGGCATCTCCCTGTGGGAAGGGAGCCAGTGCATCTGACCATGTTAGAATCCAAGATGCATCCCTGCATTTAGTCACTTTTTCAGTGGTTGCCGTATTAAGCAGAATCCTTAAAGCTTTCAGGAAAATTATTGTCATTTCATGTTATAGCTTCCTTTTTTAGACCGTTTTAATACATTTATGTAAATTAGTTTCATAGATAAGCATTATTGGCCACTTAGTGATACCCCACATGCATCATTTGAACCAGGGCGTTCATCGGTGTACTTCTACAGTTGACTCTTCACTCTCCTCCAGCCTCGCCCCAGAGACCAAATGCATCATTTAAAGCTCATACAATTCATTGCTTCCCAAGCCACTGGCTCGTACCAGCCTGATGGAAGCATTTTTCGCCACTTAGAAACACGCACCGTGTGTCCGACCCCTTCCTCCAATAATATGTCCTCTATTACCATCAGCCATTTATGCCTCTTTTTTTTTTCTCCACTTCAGTAAGCACTGAGCACCGGCTTCATTAAAACTAATTGAATTGGAAACATGTCTGCCTGAGGAAACATTAACACCTTTTATATAGGAAATTTCTGATTTCAATATGTCAATAAGGTCAAAGGACCTGGCCCAAGTGTTCAATACAGCTGCATGCTTTATCCATAAGCTTAAACTGGACGCATAAACTATGAATTTATTTAATCCAGATTGCATTTTTGACATCTTCCATCTGCAAACTATTTGTTTCTGCTGTTTTTTTTTTTTTTAACCAAAGCAAAAATACGATGCATTGCAAAAGTATTTATACACCTTGACATTTTTCTGATTTTGTCAATTTGCAACTGAAAGTATTTTATTGTAATTTTGTGTGATATATCAACAGGAAGAATCACATAATTCAAAGCTGAAATGAGAATGATTTATAGTTTTAAGACTGAGTCATTTGTACTCAGAGCCTTAAGTCAATTCTTTGCTGCAGCTGCAGGTTTTGGGAGATTGAGGGTTTGTTTCTACCAAGTTTGCAACTCTACTGGCTGAAACTTTTAACAGTTTTGGGGGGGATAGAATAGCGCAAACTCAGTTTTAGTAGAGAGTCAGTAGCATTTTCACACATATTGCCAGTTGAATTTAGGTCTGTACTTTGACTGGACCATACTGTCATATTTTAAAATCGTTGCCCTGTTGGAAGTTCGACCTCTACTCCAATGTAAAATCTGTTGTAGCTTCTAATGTGTTTTTTTTCTAAGATCAACTCTGACCAGCTTCTGTATGCCTACAGAAAAAAAAAAAAAACTGTCACCTGCAGTTGGGATGGCCCCACCAAAGGGTATTTTGCATGTGTGCCAAAAAGTTATACTTGACCCCTGCATGACTTGTGGCAAATTTTAAGATGAACCACTTTCAATGATCCCACAAAGTTTATTCACTAATTAGGTGATTTCTGAAGGGAACTGGCTGAACTGACATTTTGTAAGGAGCATCAGAGTAGATGTTCCTTAACACAAATACACTTTCCAAATTTGCAGTTGGAGGAAAAACAATCATGTGGGATGAATATTTCTGTGAGGCACTATACGTGTCCAAACAGAAACTTAAGTCTTTTGTTTCCCTTCAGCTTCATCGTATTATTAATGTCTTTAGGTTAGCATAATTGAGTCTTGGTAGAAGTACCGCCTTAATGGATTTTCCTGACCACACTTGAAACAATAATTTGATGGTATCTATCAGAAATCAATGCGCAGCAACAGAGCAAGCACAGCTGTTTAATGTGAGGTAAATATTTATGAGTTATATGACTGGACATCAAGTTCAGTCAATCTTCTCTGAACGGCTCCATGCGAATGATTAACCTCATTTTACTGCTGCTGTCTGGGCTGGTAATGGCCATTAGAGCTCAGAAGGACTGAGGCCTTTGATTTTTGGCTTCTCATCATTCACAGCTTGTCGCATCCCTTCATCCTTCATACATGGCTGCTGAATTGATTGTCTGTTTAGTCCTATGAATGATAAAGCTGCTCTGGGGCCACAGGCTGAGAGAGACAGACATGGCTCACCTCCCATCTATATGCAAGGTGGATTTTTTTTTTCTTTTTCTTTTTTTTTTTTTTCTCTGCCTTGCCGCTTGGAAATAAGCTTTTTGCATTATTTATCGGACAATCATCGGGATTCAAAATCCGGAGAATCAGTCACAGTAATATAACTATAGGCAGTTGTATCTGAAGGGCCATCACTCAGCTCATCATTCATTCATTTTGTTTAGTTGGCAGGACTTATGTGATTGTGTAATAAACATGTTTTACGGCAGACTTGGCCAGCAGGGCATTTTACTAAGCCGAGGGGAAGTTAATACAGAGAGAAGTGAAGGTGAGTGAAATCTAAGTAAAAAATCCCAGACGGGTCACTCAATATAGGTTTGGATTATCAAGAGCTGAAGTACAGCAAGATATCCGACATAAATAATTTTAATTAAAGAGAACACAGGTGATAAAGTGCAGGTAAGTTTATGTTACACTTGAGGTCAATTAATTTATTAAAAATTATTTCCAATCTCACCCACAGGAAAACAATGATATGCCATTCAATTGGATAATTTTTCTTGATTGGCTCTAGTGGGCAAGTAACATACTAAAACTTATGATTTGTTCCGTGTCGGATAAATGCACCAAGAAAACAGGTTCTGTTATGGGTGCCCACACTCACACACAGTCACATATGTACAAATAGAAGCACTTAAAAGATAGGTTTGTATAACAACTTCTATTAGGAACTGCACTGTTCAACATCTGCAGGCCAAGCCTCCAAAACCCTGCTCTGTTGTTCTCATGACTTTAGTTTTTTTTATTATTATTTTTTTATTACAAATTAAGGAAAGATTTACAGGTAGGGGAGGGAAAACAAACTGAGTTATCGCACTGCCAGGAAACATGAGACAAGTATCAGAAAGCATGCACAGCAAGAGGAGGATCTGGAGAAAGGTGACCAGAAACTGGAGGTTGTAAACTTGGGGAGCTGATTATCGGGATGCAAAAGAGATTGAAGTTTTTAAATGAAAGTTTTTGTGTGGGTGTATTGGTATCAAGCATCAATTTTTGTTAACTTTGATTACTGTGGCTTGCTCAAACACAAGAGAAATTCAGTTTCTAAAAATGTCAAGTTCTAGATAGGATAAATAATAAAGAGCATCTTTACAATTATTGACACCTTCCACAAGGACAGTTTGTCAAAATAAATTGTAGCTGAAATCACTGATTGTGCACAGAATTCTGGATGCAAGCATATTAAGGGAAAGTTGAGTGGAAGAAAAAAGTCTGGTTGAAAATAGTACAGAAGCTGTTCAACTAGTAATGCTTCAACCAGAAGAAATGCTGGTTGAAGCAACCTTCCCAAGACTGTTGTGAAGCAAACACAGTGAAGAGTTTAGTGGAGTTTCACAAGGCTTGCACTGTGACTGTCAGTGATTTAACAGTCACCCCACATAGATGTATGCAGGATCTAATCTTCACTTGTTTCATTTCTTGAGACAACATCAGAAGCGCCTCTAGGCTTTCGAGACAAAATACTGAACTGTTGCTTGGTGGTCCAAAGATCCATTTCCAGCTGAAAGTAAAACCTTTCATTTAGTTAGGAAATCAAGTTCCTTAAAGTCAGCAGGAAGAATGGAGAAGCACTGAATTCATATAACTTGAAATCCACAATTAAGTTTCCACTGTAAGTGAAAATTTAGGCAGCCATGTCATCTGCTGGGTGTTGGTAACATGGTGTTTCATAAAGTCTAAGGCAGCGCTTCAGCACTTCGTGCAGCCCTCTGCTAGCAAGGTTTACGAAGATGTCGCTTTGCTTTGCCAGGTAGCCTCGGCCCTGACCCACACTGCCAAAAGTACAAATAACAGCTTCTGTGACTGTGGTACCACTCTGCTTGGTTTGCCATCAAACTGGCCTGACCTAAGTCCCACTGAGAAACCATGGAGTTTGCCAAGGAAAAAAAAACAAAAAAAAAAAACAGAGACAGCAGAACCAACAATGCAGATGAGATGAATGCTGCTATGAAAACTATCTGGACTTCTTTCACACCTCAGCTCAACCAAAGGCCAAATTATTGATATAAATTTCCTTTTACATGAAAATAATTTGCAGAGGTGCACTCACAGTCCCCCAAGAGTCTTTTTTTTTGCTTCTTAGAAAAACACTCCAAATCTTCTCAACTTCATAGTATTGTGAGAAATGATAGACCTTCATTTCGAATGTCTTCCGGGGTTTCATCAAAAAGAGAAACTAAAGAAATATTTTAGATCACTATAACTTTGAAGTTTTAAATGCTTTTAAGGGTGTAATACAGAAATTTGAACAGATTAAGAATTCACAGCAGTAAAATGAATATCTAAACCCAAACACATTCTACGCAGCCACAAGTTCAACTAATACGCCAAAAGAGTTAAAAAAAAGTGCAGCTGATGTGCATCATGCAACACAAGCCAGTCGTTTTTTGTTTTTTTTTTTTGTTTTTTTGCAGGCAGCATTTATGATCATGGTACAACCAATTCCTTGGAGAGAAGCAGCTGTACAATGCATCCTCTTCTCCCTGAACACAGCCTCTTTCACCTGCTGGCTCAGGCTGCACTGATCACGGGTTGTAAATGTTCCTTCTGCGTTTGTGCGTCTACGCTGACACGGTCCCGCAAATGCTCCAATTGATGTCGAGGAAGAAGAATACAAAAAAAAAAAAAATCACCAGGGTCTATAAAAACATTTGGAGACAAATTCCTCTGGCATGTGTAATTATGCACAAACACTGACAGAAATATTAGCTCCATGAGTCATGTTGTTTCGTATCGAGATAGACATGTTTAAACCCCCAACTGTACTTAGAGTCAACAAAGGGAAACTTGTGACATTGTCTCCGCGCCCCCTTTTCCAAGCAGATCTGCTAAATGTCAGCAAACTGGTTCTGAACGGAATCCCAATTTGCCTTGGAATTAGCGCTTTTACACTGACGATCTAATCATTTAGACAATTTATTGCCTGCTGCTATTATCTCTCAAAATAAGCTGTTCCCTTCACCGTGATCACGGGATAAATGTGGAGAAGTCGTGCCTCTGAGCTCTGCGCGGCGTCACCTCTCTGCGCTGACAGTGTGAGGAAGACACTTTGTGACAGCGTCCCTGCTTCACTCTGATCGGTCCGTCTCTGCTGTTTTTTTTCTCCTTTTCCTTTTTTGCGCGGATCTAAATGACTTTTATTTCCCCCTTTGCGTATTTAAGACAAATTGCTTATTATTCGCTCGTTTTCTTTGGAAGAAAAATTAAAGGGAGACTCGACGTGCAGGACCGATATGTTCTATGACATGATTTATAAACGCAGGTTACCTTTTACAAGTTAAAGTTTGATTAAGGTATAGATTTGCAGGAAGTCTTTTTTTTCAGAATGTTGAAGTGCTTCAATACTATGAGCAATGTCGTTTCACTTTTGCGCAGTAAGGTCTCTGGTTAAAGGGAAAGTAAATTAATTTCAGCTGTAAACCTTATTTTCAGCTGAAAGTCCCGCTTCTTATTGACTTTGTTAAATCTCAGTCCATTTTTAGTAAATCTTATTCAGTGTCTACAGTTAAAACGGCGAAACTTTAGTATGTGTTCCCCATCCAAACGTTCATCCATGTTCCCATCAACTATAGCAATGCTTTCCATGGAAACCGTTAATCCACAGCATGATGCTGCCACCACCACAGCGTTTCAGTCGTAGGTCAAAAAAGTTCAATGTCGGTCTGAACAACTTCGCCTTCTTCACTCTTCCATAAAGAGCTTTCGTACTACTTAATGTCGGTCACCATTGCGCAATCAGCTGTTACGTTTTGCTAAAAACTAAAGATTGAAGCTATCGTTATTATTATTATTATTATTATTATTATTATTATTATTATTATTATTATTATTATTATTATTGATTGCACAAGTACGTATAAATATGCTTTTTAGTAACTTTCTCTAAACTAATTTTTGGATTTAATTTGTGACCACAGCAGACCTACAACTAATCAGTATCCTTCACGTAGCTCCGTCCATCTTCCCATCACCTCTGATCAGCTTTGCTGTCAAGCACACGCCACAGCATGATACTGCCACCACCGCAGCAATTAGGCAAAAGAACTTCAGTTGTGGAGTCTTCAGACCAGAGTTCTTTCTTCCATAGCTTTGCTCTTTTCCCTACAAGGCTTGTGGCAAACTTCAACCAAGACTTCCGTTTCTATTTATTTATTTATTTTTAGTTTATTTCTTTTTTTTTGTCTTGCAGCTTCTTTGCAAAGCTTGGAAATTTGGTGGAAATTCCTTTTCTTTTCTTTTTTTTCTTTTTTTCGTTTATTGAAATTGTAAATTTCACAACCGGTCGGCGCGCTTTGATACAAGAGCTTTCAGCTCTTGTATTTAGCAGGGATATATATATATATATATTTCTTTTTTACTTGTTTTGTCCGCATTTGCTCTGGCATTTTATTCGTGAAGTTGCGCATTTAATTCACTTCGAGAATCAGATTTCTGCTACTAAAACGGCGAATCGTTGTTATTTTATAAAATAGGACTAAAAAAATTAACGGGGAAGCAAATAATATTTTTCATGAAAATAATCGAAAACCGCAACGTCTAACATTTTTAATGCTAACTCCATAAAACTTATGAAACGGATATATATTTTTTTAAAATCTTTTATTTATTTATTTATTTATTTATTTATTTATTTATTTATTTATTTATTTATTTATATTTGCATTAAAGATGTTTGGTGTTATTCTAAGACGAATCATTTAAATCTGTTGCATGTAGCAAGAAGCTATCGGCGATAAAAATCATATTTTTACAATCTAAAATATTAGAACTATTGGCAGGATGGCAGCAAACTGATTGAAACTGATTCCTAAATGTATTCTTATTAAACTGTAATAATAGGGAGTCGCTCCGTGTAGGCGTAAATTAAACTAAGGAGCGCGATGAGAAATAAAGGAAAATCAAACAATACTAAAATTAAAATACATAAAAAAAATTGGTCTACCAGCCTAATATCTGGAAATTGTCCATAGTTTTAAGAGCAATGTCTTGGCTTATTTTAAAATACATCAATAAAAAAGTAATAAAATAAAATAAAATAAAAATCCAAAAAGATATTATTATCATAATTAAACTCTGCCTTTAATTACAAACTGTTAGCGCAATTGATAACTCATGACCAAACAATAATAAGAACTGAGTCCGTTTAACATAAAAAAGCCATGCCTGATAGGAAGATTTATATTAATTTCAGATGAAATGTTTAGCAAAGAATTGTTTTCAACGTTTTATTTGTAAACATTAAATATTTCTTTCTCTCTAAAGTTTTTGAAGTCGGCACCAAAAGCGTTTACAGAAGTTGTAATTATTACATCATGATGCCAAAAAGATGGAGGCCTACATCACACACTTCCCCTCTTTCCGCGTCCAAACGAATTAAATCATAGCTACCTAGACGTTCAGAAAGACATAAAAACATAGACAACGTGCTCAGCATGAACTTGGATGAAGGGATTTTTTTTTTTGTAAATCGTTTAAATTGCACCATGCTTTAGTGTAGCTCCTGGCAATAGAAATAATAAATATATAGAAACGTTTATATTCAACAGCAACAATACTTACAGCACATACAAACAAGGAATGTCTGACAGTTTTTTTTCTTTTTTTTTTACAAACACCATGGGGTTCCCCTCAGGTTTATCTATACAGATGATGAGATATTCGTGTCCATTTAAGGAGTGCCATAACTACGAATCTGTATCAAATCTAGCAGACTACATAGTGTCCGGTATATTTTCTATATATAGACATCACCTCAGCAAGTGCCTATAAAAGAACAAGGAAATTAAAAAAAGAAAAAAAAAAAGCAGAAAGTTGGAACATGCGTTATCTTATCTGGATACTTTTTGGGAATCCGGTCAGAAACACATATATAGGCACGAGTCCAAAACAAAAGGGAAAAAAAGGGGAGAGAAAAGTCTGTTTTTCATTATAACAAACTCTGTACAAATGTTATAAATCGATGCGTTTTGAGGCATCGTGTATTCTATCATAATATACAGTGTTATGCGTGTGACTGTGTGGATTCATATATGCTGTATATAGAATTGGGATATATTACATTGTCTTGTGAGAAAGAAAGAAAGAAAGAAAGAAAGAAAGAAAGAAAGAAAGAAAGAAAGAAAGAAAGAAAGAAAGAAAGAGAAATAGCTATTAAGCGATTAAAATCTCAGCTTATTCTTTCTATTTATCGTGAATTCCCATTAACTGTTGTTCAATTAGCTTATGAATTTTACAAAAGAAAATTAGGAAAAAACATAATCTGTTAAGTTCGTCTCGGACAGTCTTTTTGTGGAAGTTCTTTGAGAAACTCAGAAAGGTAGGGTGTCGAGGAAAAGTTTGTCAATTATTGCTGGCGGGGGGACTAGGTCCTCTAGCTTTAGGTAAAAGATACGCTGCAGACCTTGGGTGCACAGTGTGCGCAGTTCGGGGAGCTTCCCCAACAGTTTTGACAGGTAGTTGGGCCGATTCAAACCGCCGCCATTGAATGTCACTTGATCCTTCAGGCAGTTGACGATCTTATTTTGGAGATCCTCGACTCTTTTGGGTTCCTTGAGACCGTGTCGCTCTACAAACAGAGTACAAAACAAAAAAAGAAAAAGAAAAGGAATAATTAAAACTAATAATTATCAGTGCATTTCTGATTTAAGTTTTTTTGTTTGTTTGTTTGTTTGTTTGTTTGTTGCCTTTTTGTTTAGTTTTGTTTTTGTTTTTTCTCTCGAAGGTGTATATACGCTTTTACACACCTGTCACCATGGCCAAAGCCGCGATGCAGGAGAAAGCCGAAATGTCTATGTTCATGCTCTGCAAGTTGGAAGAAAACTCCACGATGGCGTCCACCCACTCTCCAAACCCACGGACGCACTGCAGTCTGTGCAACACCACGCCATTACAAAATATAAGTTTCCCTTCCACCGGATTGGACCTGCAATTAAAAAAAAAAAAAAAAAAAAACGCCATTAATTACGCACAGCAATAAATGAGAAGGATTTAAGAGCCTTTCTAATTATTGGCCAGCTAATAAAGCCAAGAGCAATGAAGCCTGAAGAATTATTATCTAAAAAGCCCCGCTTTGTTTTATTTTGCAATTACTCACCTGTACGCCAGCCGCAGGACGAAGAGTTCCAGGAAGGCGGATTCAAAGAGAAGATCCTGATCCTGCTTCGGGAGCTCGGAGAAGCCCGGGATCTTCTCCGCCCAGCCTCGAATGATCTCCATGGAGCCCGTCAGGAGGTCATAGAACTGCTGGATGTGCTGAGTGTTGTCGCCGGTCATCTGGTAGTCAGGGTTCGCCTGGAACTGGAATTTAATTTAAACAGCGCCTTAATGAGGTCCCTTTAAAATATATAATCCGTGAAATTGCAAATGCCCATTCCCAAGTGGAGAGAAAGAAAGAGAGAGGGGCACCTCACTATTAAATTCATGTCTTTCTATTAAGTTCTGCATTCCGATGTGATGTACTTTAAAATAAAAGTCTGACAAAGTTTGGAGTGCAAGCGATGGATTACAGAAAAAAACTTTAAGGGTGATAAATTCAGCTGGGATAAGTTAAGAAAAAAAAAAGCAACGTCAGTCTTTGTTCATTTATGTTTTAACTCTGGTTAGAGTGTATTTTACTCACTCTTGAGTAATCCAGAGCAGACATGGAGGGATTGGAGTCCACATGGGCCCGAACCAGCGCGCTTATGAGGCTCACCGGTGGCGAAGGCGGGGAGGGCTCCTGGGGGCTTTTGGGTTTGGATGGTAGGCGTCCTCTCCTTCCTTTCAGGTTATCCGTTCGGACAACTGCGTCCAGAGAAATTTCACATATGCATTACAAATTATGCTCCTGTCGCTGCGCGTAAAACCATATACATCTGAACAGAACAAAACACAAACTTGTTCCACGCACGTCTTCTAAAATATACAAATGAGACAGGCGTAATTAAGCTCGGATGTTTTTTGTTTTGTTTTTGTTTTTGTTTTTCTTTTCAAGTTTCAAACGTAAAACATACCTTCTCTCACCATTCCGACGACAAGGCACTTCTGGAAGCGGCAGAACTGGCAGCGGTTTCTTCGCCGTTTGTCAACAGGACAGTTTTTATTCGCTAAACACACATATTTTGCATTCTTCTGAACGGTGCGCTGCAACGAAACCAGATGCACACATACTGTCACCTTGCAGGCCCTTTATAAACGACATATATTAAGTGCACACAAAGCACCGGTGCTGCAGAACATGAGAAAAAAAATAAAAAAATAAAGATGAAAACGATATAATATCAGCTCTATCTGTGTGTCCTGTTTGACCTAACAAGAGGGAATAAAGCAGTAAACACACACGCGTGATTCCTCATATTTCACAAGTTCCTTGGAGGTTTGGCTGTGTGTTTATAATCTGATCTTAAATAGTGGAATCTGATTCGATTATGGAGGTTTTGCGCATTCTAAAGACATAATTCATCTTCACAAGGCTGCTCTTTTTCCAACTTACTTTAAAGAATCCTTTGCACCCCTCGCATGTCCTCACTCCATAGTGCTGACAGGCTGCGTTGTCCCCGCACACCGCGCATAGACCCTCGTTTGACGGCGATCCCCGGGAAGGGGGAGACGGAACCTGGCTGTCCACCAGCTGGTGCCCGTGTCCGAGCTGCAGGGAGTGGGGGAAGGCCAGGCCGGCCTGCTTCCTGATGGCACTGGGCACCGCGAAGCTCTGTGCGTCCAGGCCGCGGTGCGCTACACCCGGGCCGTCGTGGTTCATGGAGACGTGCAACGGCCCGTCGAACCTCATCTGGCAACTCGACACGGGGGTGCCGGGCGGCGACTGTTTAAACGAAAAGAGCGAGAGCCTCGACATGGGGTTCTTGCGCTGGTCTATCATGTGAGACGTGGCGGCAACGTAGTTCTGGTGGAAACTGTGCAGAGAGCCCGGGTCCTCCCACATGTGGTTGGACTGGATCTGGAAGTTCGGCGTGCTTGGAGAGTGAGGTGAGGACGGCTTGAAGTACATAGGCCCAGAGTGAGCGATCATCTCCTCCGACTGGGGAGGCAGGTGGCTCTGCTGGTGGTAGCTGTGCATCTGGACGTCCTCCACCTTGATGGAGGACTGCTCTCCAGAGTGCGGCATCTGATATAGACAAGGCGGCTTGACGTCGTAGCTGGTGTTATAGTTGTCCATGAAGGTGCTGAAGCTCGGCAAAGAAGTGGTGGCTGTGATCTCGGTGTTGGTCAAGTCCATGCTAAACTTAACAAACTCGGGCGTTAGGAAGTCGCAGCTGTACTCTCCTGCGGTGTGGTAGCTGTAGCTCTGGGAAGCGGGGCTGGCTCCTTGAGGTGATGATCCATACTGAGCCTGGACGCAGGGCATGGCTGCAAACCAGGAATCAGAAACACCAGTATTAGAAGGAATCTGTGTAAATAACCGCGGCTAATTCTCACGAAGCCCCGTTAAAAGTGCAAGAATAAGCACGAGCCAATACACGTTAATTTGTTCTACACAAAGAGATCATTTCTTTTTTTTTTCTCCTACCTCAAGCTTTTGACAGTTTTCCGGTGACACTTGAAACAGGCAATGTTAGAAGTTGGGTGGATGTCAGGGTTGAAGAGAGAGCCTCTTTTCTGGACCTTCCGCTAAAGAAGCAAATACTTCTTGGATTTAATATGTAATGAAATTAAATCATTTCCAGAAACAAATAGGATATCGCAAACTTACACGTAAACGTTGCAGTTCTTTTTTTTTTTTAATCTTACACCAGTTTAAATAACTGTTTTAGTTGTGACGCTTTAGAGTGACAAAGCGTCACTCTAACTTTACGCACGACTTCCAACTTGTTTGCGAAGCCAAAATCAGAATATTCATATAGCACCAAAGCAACGCTCATTTATGTAATGAATTGTGTAGTTTCAGATAAAAGTAAAGAAGAAAAACAACAACAACAACAACATCTAAACTTAAACATTCGAGACATGACCCAGCGCGATGATTTTTTTGTTTCGGAGAAAAGAAAAGACGCAGGTCTTACCTCTTTCACATCCGCATCGTCGCTCTCAGTCCATGCGATAAGCATATAGTAGGTAACCATCAATTTAGTTTAAAACCTCCAAATCATGAGCGTTCTTTGATAACAACGCCAAGCGGGCAAACTGTGTGTGACTCCGCGCACTGACAGCGACACCAGCTCCAACTATCCAGTCTGCCTCAATGTGGCTTTGTTTATGTG
This sequence comes from Poecilia formosa, assembly GCF_000485575.1. Taxonomy (NCBI): domain Eukaryota; kingdom Metazoa; phylum Chordata; class Actinopteri; order Cyprinodontiformes; family Poeciliidae; genus Poecilia; species Poecilia formosa. Next base: position 315,286 of record NW_006800196.1, on the reverse strand, counting down.
AGAGCTGGATGCCGTGGCCCACGTGTTTCGAAGCGCGACGTCATCGGCGTCGACAGCGACGCCCACCAATCCGCTTGGGAACTTTCCCAACTCCTAATTTTCCCCGTGAGTGTGTTTGTCTTGTGGTGTGCGCGTCCTGTGCACTTCTTCCCACAATGGACCTAAGCAGAGGCTGTAGTGGAGGGTAAACCCAGCCAAAGTCAGCGCAGTGTTTGTTCTGGACTCAGCGTCATGCCTGTTATAGATGACATCTCTAAGCTCTGGGATGTGGATTTAATGTCTGTCGTTACGTGTAAGGTTGGGTAACTGATGAGATCAAGTTTTATTGTTTGGTGGTTGATCACCAGAGTCCCTGCTTAAACTAGAAGAAGAAAAAAACGTGGAAATGTGGAAACTTGATTTAAGTTTTTTCCAAGTCTGGATGAGTATGGGAAAAAGTTTTTATTTTATTTCCGGACGTTTTATTCTTTTTCTTACTGTTTGAAATTCCATCCATCCATCCATCCATGCATCCATCCATCCATCCATCCATCCATCCATCCATCCAACATACATACATACATACATACATACATAAATACATGCATGCATTCATCCATCCAGTCAGTTCTGCAAATTTGAGGTTATAGGTTTTAATAGTATGGGATTAAGTGTGTATGAACTCTGGATCACTTTTGTTCTTTCTCAGCTGGATTAAATTTGACGTAGAAAGACAAAATCCATAGTTATTTCGTCATGTGAACCCCTGGGTTGCGGCTTGTCTTTTCCAATCACATTTTTTTTCTTTTAAACAGCAGTTAATGATTGGGTAATAAATCACACATACAGGGGTAACGTGCTGTCTTTCCTTCATGTCCTTATCATAATCTCAGAGTGGTATAAGGATTAGTGTGCACTTTCATATCAGAACTATTCTATGTCACAATGATGGTAATACGTCACTCTCACTACTGTAATAAACACGTCCAATGAAGGAAGGGTCAATATTATTCTTTGTTATCTTCTGAGGATTTTTCTCTGTTTCAATTGTGTTCCAAATTTAGACCTCAGATGGGGTGGGGCTAGCCTATTCATAGCACCGGTGAGCCGCTGCAAGAGGAAGGGGGGATAATTAGTGGGCCTGTAGCCAGTTGTCACAGGGGACCCAATTTAATCCCCGGAGAGGGAAGTGTGATAGGAGCTGGCAGAATGGACTGACGCAGAAAACGCTCAGGTTGACGCAGTGGCCAAAATAATCTCCAGGCCTTATTGTTCTGCAGCGATGAAACAAACTGATCTCAGAGTAATCTTACACTAGCACCTTGTGGCCAGCTGAGTTGTGGCCTAAATCTTTCTAGATGGGTTCTGGCCTGTGCAGTGAAAGCACCGGAGAGAGCACACAGAGAGCGTGTGCAGCGTTGGCTCCACATTCTACAGTCTGCATGGCAAAGCAAGCGGCGTTATGTATCGCTGGTGCACCGATGCTTTATTATACCAGCCACAGCAGCCATCAGTCTTAAAGCAGCAGCCCAGACTTATACACACAGGAACGTTGTGAACTGGGGTTATGGAAGAGGGGCACGTGATGGTTAGACTCACCTCTAGAGGACACTATTGTGCATCATCCATAGTTAAAGATGCATTCTCACCACTTAACTGTAAACCACCTGGTTCTCTTTGAAGGTCCTTATTACTAGTACTTATGCTCTTTGAACTTTATTTTCACAATTTTCACTTTCTGTTAGATAAATGCAAAGCAGTGCATAACTTTGAGAAGGAAGGACAAATATAAATATATTTTTTAAGTCTTTCGATCAAAAAATCTGAAAAGTGCGGCTTGCATTTGCATTCAGCTACCCTTTTATTTTTACATCCTTGGGCAAATCCAGCTCAGCCAATTGACTTTGGGAGTCACCAATTAGCAGAGTCCTTCTAAATTCTAAGTTTAAATTTAAATCTTCTAAATTTAGATTTGTCTCAATATATATACAACCGTAAAGAGTAAAGAATGATTTCAATATAACCTTAAACATGGGACCAGAACTACAATTGAGTGAATTTGTTCAAGTAAAGGATAAAAGCCTGAAAGGTCCAGTCAGACTCCAAATCCCATCTACAAACTGTGACAAGACTTGAAAAATGCTACTCACTGAAAACCATGTGAATCCTTATCAGTGATTATCCTGCGCATAATTACAGTCTAGTGTGTTACTGTCTTACACATAATCTCAGAATAAGTCTAAATATGTTTTTTTGATGTGACAGAATATGAAGAAGTTGAATATGTTAAAGTATGTTTGCACTTCCCAACCAAATGAGTAGTGTAATAAAAACACTTAATTTAAAAAAAAAAGTTCACAGTAAGTTAGAAATCCAAAATATTTAATGTATTAATTGTGTTGTAATTGTAATGTATTAATGTATTAAAGCTTCCCTTGTAGGCCTGCTACTGTTTGAAATCTCCTGATAAAATGTTTATCTTGATACATTGACACATTTCAAACACAAATTAAAAACAATTAGGGGCTGCACAGTGGTGCAGTTGGCAGCAAGAAGGTTCTGGGTTCGATTCCCGGCCCGGGGTCTTTCTGCATGGAGTTTGTATGTTCTCCCTGTGAATGCGTGGGTTTTTTCCAGATACTCTGGCTTCCTCCCACAGTCCAAAAACATGACTGTCAGGTTAATTGGCCTCTCCAAATTCTCCCTAGGTGTGAGTGTGTGTGTGTGTGCATGGTTGTTTGTCCTGTCTGTCTCTGTGTTGCCCTGCGACAGACTGGCGACCTGTCCCCACCGCCTCTCACCCCGAACGTTAGCTGGAGATGGGCACCAGCAACCCTCCCGACCCCACTAAGGGGCAAGGGTGTAAAGAAAATGGATGGATGGATAAAAGCAATTAGCTATTTAATTCTCATTATAAATACAGAAGAAGAATACACAGTATAGGGACATTCGTAAAGCAATTTTTTTTTTCACGCAGCGGTTTGTTTGGACTAAAGTTCTCACTTTGACATAATTTGTCACCAAGTTCGAGGTGTGTGTGGAAAACAAGTTACTCTCAGACCTCATATCTATTCACTTTGTTCCTGAATGTTACCGCATCTTAGAGTTCTCCTCTTGTCCAGGTCAATCAGTGCTCATGGATCAGTTACAGCCTGAACAACAGCCGGCTGCGCTTGAGGGGATCCATGCAAAGTGTGAACGGGGATCACCATTAGATCCACTGACGTCCACCTCGGATTAGCGCTTCCATGTCTTGTGGTCCTATGTGGGTGGCTTTCACTGTGGAAACTGCGCTGTGCATGCAAAGCAAACTTCCTGTGTCAATCTCAAATTTACGTCAGCGCTCTACATCATTTTCCTTTAGCTTGCCAGCAGTCCTCACTATGTTGGCCTCTATCAGCACCACTTAGCGTTTGGTCCACATGAGATTGTCAGTTTTATCAGCATAACATCTGCAAATCTGACAGCGATGCAAAACATGTAATTAGACACACAGATCCACAGTGGAGCCCTTTCAGCTGCATGCTGTAACTCATCTTGTTGCTTGTTTGGCTGATATGCAGGGCTGGCCCAAATTTGAATGGGGCCCAAGGCAGAATTTAATTTGGGTGCCCATTTGCAGATAAGACTCCCAAAGTACCACTCTATTTAATTGTTTATACATTGTGGATTAAAAAAAAAAAACATGTTTCACTTAACCAGTGTGCCAATGATGAATTCTGTACACTGACACCAGAAATTACATCAGTCAGATTGGGGTCAGTGCATGTATTAATACAAAGAATAAAACTGAACCACAAGCTGTTATTCTGTTTGTGGTCTAAACATAAAAATTAAAATTTGACAGATATTTTCATGTTTTTAGCGATAAGCCCAAAAAGTGCAAAGGAGATTAAAAATAAACCTCAAAACTTATAAGAAAGTGCTCACTCATAATCAAAAAACATACATTTACCACTGGACTGCAAAAATATTTACTACTATAAATATAAATACAGAAAATGTATTGATTGATTTTCTTTTACAATTGGTAATCATCTTTTTTTCTCAAACAGGAATAAGTAAATAAAAAAGTGTTGCTGTCTACATTTTAAAACGAAGACAGGAATAGAAAACCTGCTCTCCACATTCACAAGCCTGGATTCGTCTCTAACCTTCGGCAGGTCTCAAACTTTCTGATAACTGTACAGCCCGACCCCGAAGGCATCTCTTTGTTCGGTGTCTTCCTTCCATTCCTGGATTCCCACTTTACAAGCCTAAACGTCTACTTAATATGCTTTAATGCCTGCTCTTTAGAGCCAGGAAGCACTTCATCACTTTTATACACCTTTATATAACACACTGTTAACTAGCAATGCCTTATGGAGCAGCTTGTCTTGCAGCTGGAAGGCGCCTCCATGGCATGATGGAGGTACCTGTTCACCATTCACAATGAGACAGTAAAATGGGAATAGAGGCCTCTGCATACTGCTGCTGTCTATATCAGTCAATGATGAATATTCATGAATCACAGTGTCATGACATGCTCTGTAATTGGCAGCAACATTAGTAATGACACTGCTGGTATCAAGTCCCTGCATATTCATGCGGTGGGGCAATATTTCCTCACGCTGGTGTTTTTCTGTTCTTTTTCAATCCTCCTGAAAGTGGAAATGTATTCTGAAGCTGCAGGTGTCCCTGCTTCCACAATCAATTGCTGGCTGGATTGTGCCCCACTGAAAATCAGACAAACCATTAGATACTTTCTTTTTTTTTTTTTAACAATTTGTTTGATTAATAATATGTCTGAATTATAAAAGGATGAGAGGACTCTTCAGTTCTGAATCTCTTTGTAATCGTTTTGACAGTGGATTCTGAGAGCCAGCAGTGTGAGTGCTTCTGGCTATCAGGCTGTTTAACATCATAACGTTCAGTTATTTCTTAAAAGTAAAAAGAGGAGCATTTGTAATTGTTCTTGGAGATGAAGCATGCACTTGTGGGATTATTTTACGCTGTTTCCCCTATAATTCCAGAGGTTTGCACTGGAAAAAAAAAAAAAAAGAAAAAAAATCTTGTTTCCCTTGAGGTGTTTGCTCTGATTGTCTGCACACTGCGGCAGATCTCTTTTTGTGTTGGAATCAGCTGCCGTTCCGTTTCGGCCGCACCAAAGTGTCGCAGAGTGGATAATGAGCGCATTGGAAAAGGCTTTTCCTAAGCTTCAAGGCTTTTCCCTCTAAGTAGCTGGAGGGAAGGATTTTACTTCTCCTGGGTTCCGGTTGAAATGATGAGCTGTCCAAAGAAGGAGGCAGCCTGGGTTCTTCACTAGCACAAGATACTGCATCACTTATGTTGCAAGTCCTGGATGACGGGCTCAGATCTCTGAAGTTGTAGAAGATTACCGAGTATGTAGTGTAAAAGTTTTCATACCTTGTGAATTTTGGGGATTTTATGCAAATGACCAAGAGAAAATCCAAACATTTTGGTTTAAATTTGGCCCTCCTTGTTCTTTTTACCCTAAATAAACTTCAACTCCAAAACAACCAAATCCAAAAATCTCGATTCTTTTTTATTTTTTATTATTATTATTTTAGCACAAACAGAGTAGCTGGTCAGAATGGATAGAAAGATTGATGGAGCTAAATACAGGGAGGTCCTGGAAGAAAACGTGTTTGCCTTGTCTTATCTCTATATGTGAAAAGCTGGGAAAGACACATCACCACATATTTGCAGTTGTAATTACAGAGCAAGGTGATTGACTTAAGGCAATCTTTTGTAACACACAAATGCACACCACTGATGTAAATGCTGCAAAATGTGGTTGTACACACAATTGCACACCCCACTGTTAAGATTTTTATTTTGCTTTATTCAATAATTATGAAAAAAAAGAGCACAATATTCCCACTTTCACTTTCGCAAATACTTCCAAATGTGATTGCAACTTGATAAAATGTGACAAAGTTGCAGAAGAAAGCACACTTTTTGAAAGACATGCCCACTTAAAAACAAAACTACCAGGTATTAAAAAAAATAGTTCTCCATACTAGGTATTACGGCTGTCCTTAAAAGTAAGAAACAAGTGGCCTAGATTTGTTTTTAGCTGCTGTCCTTTGAGTTATTTTGCACCTCTCTGTGTTTCCTTCACAAAATCTTACAAACTTTTGGCTTACTAAGAAACGATGCAATTCATTAATTCTGCATGCAGCCGAGGAGTAGCGCCGGACCTTATATGTGCTGTTTGCTTCAGCAAGGCATTACTTACATCACTGTGTTTGCTGATGTTCTTTTTCTTTTGTGGATCACCAGCTGAGCTGTGCATTACAAGCGCAGGCAAGGCATCCGACATTGTAATTGGAGCAGCTGTCAAAGTTAAGAGAAACCTTGTGTGTTTTTTATGGCTCTGCTCCACACTGACAGAACACAAAACAGGTGAAAGTGTTGCCATTCTTAGTGTGATGTGTTGTTAGCAAAGTCTTATTAGATAATGTATAAGAAAAGCAGTAAAATTTTTATGAAGGCAGCAATTTTTAACTAGCTTTCTAATCATTAGTGAATTAAATTATACAGAATTGTTGCACTAATTAAGACATTTTACCTGTTTTTGAGCAAGCGTTGAAGTATGTCCTGTCTCTTTAATGTATGCAAAACCCACAACTGCAGTGAATTTAAGAATGTCATTTGTCTCTTTTTTCACTAAGAGACCAGTTTCTTCATTTTGTTGATTAACAGTTAGTCAAGCTTGCTTGTCGCCACATTTCAGTACAGTCCACTTGAGCGCCACATGGAGATTTCATGATTAATTGAGACAGACAGTATTTAGAAATGTTATTGACTCTGGAATATAAACAAGCAGGTGATGTATTTGTTTTATTGCTTGATAGTGTCTGACAGTTTTGATGCAGAAAATTCATGGCTTATTTTTCCTGAATATGTCATGAGGAGTACAAAGACATATGCATAATAATGAAACACATTTATTAGTGTGTACTGTCCCCTGGAGTTACATGACAGTGAAATGGATGACTGTTTTTTTTTTGTTTGTTTGTTTTCCTTTTT
>NW_006800196.1:221576-307624 GCF_000485575.1 Poecilia formosa | reverse complement strand
ATATATATATATATATATATATATGAATCATAGTGTTTATGGTGGGTCCCATGCTCCACACCTATTGACAAGTGGAGAAAGTGGAGATAGATACCAGATCCTCCGAAGCTCTGAGAAAGAACAATTAAAATGAACAGTGTCCTGCAAGGTACACATTTTTAAAAGGGGTGTCCCAATATAATCCAAAGTATCAACAAGGACATGACTGATTTTTATTTTCCTATCCCAGCTCCTAATATCTGTTGTTACTTTTCCGTCTGTGATCTGCCTAGCCATAACCCTTCATACGCAATTTGCTTCATACACAATTTTAAAAAAATCAGAGACATTTTCAATGTGCATTATTTTCTTAATCTGGGCTGTCCCTAACAATCTTGATATGTTGCATCACTTTAACTGGTTGTTGGGTGGTTGTGTGGGACATAGCAGAAGAAGGGACTTTCCCAGGGTGTAATTTTTGGAAGAATCACCACAACCTACCTCCACTTTCTTCCCTACAAAATCACTCGACACACATTGTAAAACAATGTGAAACAAACAATGAAAAAAAAAGTAAAACAAAGAAGAACTGAAAACATAACTAATATATTTAACTACTCTAAAGCTTAATCAATGCTAACTTATTTCTCAAGTAGATGTTTTTATAATGACATGATTTTTTCCAATTGACTTATATTTTGCACTGCGTACAGTGTTGCTAGACATTTGGGTATTCTAAGCACAAATGCTGTGTGGTGCCCTCCCAACCAATAACTCAATAATTTTCAGTGTGTTATTCTGACTAATTAAAGCTCACAGAGACAACAGATTTTAAGTGGAAACAAAATGAGGAAACAAATAAAGTACAACAAATTAACTGCAATAATATGGAGTGTAATGCAGAACCTATAAGTGTCAGTCTTATTTTTGTGCTTTTTTTCCACATGTTGTATTTGTTTGATGCAAACCCCTAAGAAAACATAAACATCTGACTTTCTTTAAAGCAACTGACTTTTATAATCTTAACAGGTTTTGTTTTCATGTGGAAGATCCATTAGGAGGAGCTTATTAAAACTAAAAATCCTCAAAGTATGCAGAACTTCTTCACATTAAGTGACATACTGTTTTAGATTAGCAGACTTTAATTTTGTCATTTTGGAGCTTTTTTTTTTTTTTTTTTTTTTTTTTTAAATCAGGACAGGTGTAACAGAATGGACATTTGTCATGGCTTTGTTGCTTTTGTTTTTTTTTTTTATTGTTTTTCATTCTTTCAAAGCAGCTTAGTACAACTATTAGTGATGAGAATAGCCATTTATTTGAATTTACTGAATCTCTTGAATCAATACGTTAAAATAATCCGTTTGTAAGAGCCCTTCACTGGATAACCCAGTTCCTTCATGCAGGATGAAACAGTGCCCCTTCAAGTACAGCATGTGTACTGCACAACTCAGGATGTGATCCGTTCACGGTGTGACACAACACCACACCTGCACAGTGTGTCGCTTGGTCTCCAAGCTGAAGGCTTAAAATAATAATAATAATACATTAAATTTATGTAGCGCTTTTTAGGAGACTCAAAGACGCTTATCCTCTGTCTTGACTCATGGATTAGACAGCTTGAAATCAAATGATATGGTGCTGTGTCACAATGTGAATGGATCAGATTCTGATTCGCGGTGCAGCTGCTGTGCTGGAGTGGTGCTGTGTGTCTTAAATGAGTAATGTTTCATCGTGTATTTTGTGAGGTATTGGAAATCTAAGTTCCACTCGACCGGCACACTCGCGCTGATCTCAAAAATAAACAAATCAGTCGATGAAGTGATATGGTTCAGTTCAATCTCTCAAATGATTCATTCACTTGAATCGCTCATTTGAATGAATCATTCATGAACGACAACTCTGTAATAACATGAACGACAACTCTGTAATAACATGAACGACAACTCTGTAATAACATGAACGACAACTCTGTAATAACAAATGTATGTCAAATTATGCTTTACGATGTGATTTTCTTTCTTTCTTTTTTTTTTTTTTCATTTTGTCTACAACAGTAAAATAATTTTGGTGGTTTGTCCTGTTTCTCTCCCTTTCAGCCGCTACTGAATGGTGCTCACAGCTGCACTGAACTGCTAATATGGAGTGTAATGCAGAACCTATAAGTGTCAGTCTTATTTTTGACTGACACTGACACAAAGAGGGAGAGAGAATGAGAACAACACATAAATATGTCTCTTCTTTTTCCTCCTGATGCCTTTCCAAGCCACGTTCAAACACAAGTGTCTGCCAAACTTCAGATTGCGGCATAATCGAACAGAGCACTGAAAGCTGTGGGTGAGTGGGACCATTAGAAAAACTGGGAAAGATTAATCATTTTCCTGGATGAAACCTCTTACTTTTCTCCTTGCCTGTATCTAATAACATGCTGTAGACATGATCATTTAAATATGTTAGTATTATGCTTACTGAAATTATAAAGATTCTTCACTATCCTAATCTTTGGTTCCACTCAGTGCCCTGCACACAGTGTGAGTCAATCTTGAAATTTTGTATGTTACAAGGCATCCAGAGTGCATTTGTACTCATTACATTGCAAAGATTTGACAAGCTCAATAACTTATTTTACAACATAACTACTGTCATCCTTTGTGGGAGAAACCTTTTGAAAGAATAACTGGGAAAGTTGCCATCTTGTTTTTTGTAACATTAAGTCGATGTCTTTGTTCTCATATCGGATAATGTCCTTTTTTGTGAAGTTGCAAGCTATCTCTTATGGCCTTCATCTGTAAAACCCTTCACAAGTCAGCTGAACAGCCAAGAGCTGCTCTGTGTTTGAACGTGTCTGGCTTTGGTTTACTCACCCTAAAGACAAAGGCCAGCATTTTTGTTCAATAGCATCCTCCTGTGATTACAATTACATATTAAATTAATTATCTGTTCTGCTGGTTAGAGGCACATTTAAAGGATTTTGCTTGTGTGTTTATGTTTCTACTCATATGATAGAATAGAGGGGCCTTTTTTCACACCCTCCCGTCTAATCCTCTATTATTCTTCATTTAATTTTCAAAAGTGGGGTTTACAGACCAAGTGGGACTGTAAAGAGGCTTCTCTTAGGCAGAGTAAACTACAACAGTTAATGTTATAAATGTAATTTTGGTTCTCTCAATTGCAAAGAAAAAAAACAATCCTCGTGAAAGAGAACATTTCTAGATCTCTTCTCTAAGTTTCGTTTCTTTAAATATGGTCCTAAAACAAGCAGTTTGTTATTGTGCTTCACACTGTCACCCTGGTAGAAATGATTGTTGTTTTGAACCAATGGAATATGTATGGCCTCACAATATTGTTCCCGTCATGAATATTACAGTAGAAAGTTGTGCATATGCGCATGGCTCCTTGATCCTCTCTGAAGATTTGGGACAATAAGTATCCAAATGTTGATGCGTTTCCATGGTTGCCACTGTCAGATCTCAGAACTGCCCCCGTGCAGAGGAACGATTTCTCATCAGGCACCAGCAGCCCGAGCACCAGGCTCATTCATGGAGGAGTCCGATATCTACAGAAAGCCATCAGGAAATTGGATTACAAACAGGTAAATGCTTCATTTTTTCTCCGCAGCTGACACTTATCCGCAGAATTCCTGGTCCCTCTGGTCATATTGCTTTATTTACCCCCCCATGTTCATTTTTCATGCACGGAAAGCACTGACATGTTTGCCTTGAATGACTGACTGCCTGGATATTTTTTTTGAAGTAGTTTTTAAAGAATTTCTACAACTTGCCAAACCTCTACTGTTAGAAAACTCGTGACTTAATTCATGAAATTATCCTTCAGTAATAGGTGAGATGAAGCTGATGTGTCCTCCTTTGATGTGAGTTATTTAAGAAGAGTCAGCCGAGTTCAAACTAAAATGTCACAGTTTTCTGTTACATTTCACAGCCTCTCAGGTATCTCATTATTCTCTCCTTGTGTTTTCTGTAGGAGCCTTATTTTCCGATCTGTAGGAACATACAAGCATGCTGGAGGTGAGCAGCAGAAGAGACCAATTAGTGTGATTGCTGGAAATGCAGCTGCAAAGTCAGCAGTTCAACAAGAAAATGTAGGCTGTGCTGCAAAAGGCAAGTTAAAGTAACAATATTTGGTGGTCTGGGAACTTTAAACTAGCTGTGGATTTTTTCCAGTTTGAAGAAAAAACACTCTCTTACAAATTACACTTTAATTGACTGATGAGGGTAGCATAGGCACATCTTATGCTATTATGATGATTTTATGTTTTCACTTTGAACTGCAGTGTTGCTGAAATGTGCTATACAAATAAACTTCACTGATTGATCCGTTGTCCATCCCAGCAGGGTCGTGGAGTGCTTGAATTTAACATCAGCGTTCATTTGGGTAAAAGGCGGAGTATGGTCTGAACACGTCCTCGGTCTATCACAGGGCATGATGGGTACCTGCACAGTTAACATGGTTAGTGCATGTTGTAAATGCTCACAATAAACTCTCCAGATACATTTGAAAATGATAGCTGGTTTGTTTTTTCATCACATTTCAAACTGGCTAAATCAGATGGTTAATGTTGGGATCCCAGCATTAACACACATTAGTCTTAGACATCAATCAGTGTCAAAACGTTGATTGGCCATAGATGTACACCACTAGGGTAGCTCTCAATGGAGAATGAGCTCCTCCATTCCCTATGAATCTGCTAAACAAAACTGGATCCATTTGAAATCTGGATATGTCCAGATAAAAGTCAACTACCGTAGCGTTGCCTCTGCAGCAGCAGGTGAAGAAGGGACTACCTGAGTTGTTCCTCTCAGATTCATTCTGACACTGTTATAAACTCAGCCCTACTTTAAAATTGGTTGCTTTCTTAGGTTAAAAAAAAATCCTGTGTAATTCCCTTCTGGTTACATTTGCAACACAGCATTTGATGAATAATCAAAAATCCCAGGAATTTGAATACGGTTTTATCTTTCCATCAAACCTGCATTTTAGAATAGCTAGTTCACAAAGTTGAAGATGAAGGAACAGAATAAAAATGAATACTTTGTGCAAAATCACAGAACACCGGTGCATAGAAAGTGCCTTACAGAAATTCCTACAATCACTCTTTTGGCATATCATCACTATGTTTAATTATTAATCTTCTGATATTGTCACCACTAGATTTATTATAGTTTGATACACTGGTTTGATAGATAGCAAATTTAGCATAGGTTTCTATCCCCTATTATAGTTTCATTTTAGCATTAACTTGACAAAAATAAAAAAACATAACAATAAAATGACAATATTTTTAACTGAACCACCTCTAGTCCCTGTTTAAAATAAATTTTGATTTCTCTACCTTCCGCAAGGTTTCTGTTAATTTTTCCACCTCATATACCAGGAAGGAAGTCTTTGTCTTGATAAAGGCACTGAAGTGATAGGAAGTCCAGCTGATTGGTTGTAAACTTTATTGTCACCTTTTTGGGCTGGCAGCCTCATTGAGCTGTACAGCAGTGTAAGAGTGGTCCGTGGCATCTCCTGCACCGGTTCGCCTTTTGCTCTGTGAGCCCGCTGAACTTGGAGGCCTTGAGTTGATTGGTGCAGACTTGAATCATAAGCTTTAATTGCACCTGACATTTAAAGCTTCTCTCTGGTATTTAAAGCAGTGTACAGGTGTGGTTCATTACTGAGAGGGGTACGAGGAGATTTTTCTGATTTCCCTCTCATTTCGGAGGCCGTGGCAGCGTCTTAACTCATCATGCTCCCTGTCACCGTCACAGAATTTCCCCTTTGCTCACAAAAAAAAAGAAACACCATTTTTTAACTATCATACCTCAAATTAGAGTCAAGACTACCATAAAATGAAGGCCTTTTTAGTGCTAGGAAGCAGAAGGGAATCCTATATGAAATGAAGGAGTGTGACTGTATGGAAACAAGGGATCCACAGCATGCATCCTTACATTTGTTGTATTTTTCCTGACATGATAAAGATGATGTTACTCTCAGGCTCGTACAAGGCAACCAGATATGCCATTGATTAAGATGATACTAAACTCTTAAATCATCTAAATTTCCATAAGTAGCATATGGTGTGATTTTCTTCATTTCATACACAAGAAAAACATGTGCAGCATAATTTTGTGCAATTTGATACATGGCAACATCCATTAATTCTGCTTGAGCTGCTTAACTGGTAACACATGAGGGAATGCACCTAGCAAAACTGTTCATACCCCTTGAATGTTTCACATTTTTATTCCTGTAAGTTGAACAAACCAAGACAAAGCAGTGCATAACGTTGAAGTCGAAGGAACATGACGAAAGCTTTTCAACATTTTTACAAAGAAAATCTGAAGAGTTAACGTTTCTATTCAGTCCCTTTCATTTCAATATTCCCAAATAAAAAGCACTGCAACCAATATCTTTCTGCAGTCACCCACTTAGTAAATGTTAGAGTACATTTGGGTGTGATTCAATCTCAATCCAGCTGTCCTGTGAAGGCTACAGAGGTTTCCCAGAGAACATTAGTTAGCAAACAGCATCATGAAGACCAAAGAACAAAGGTGAGACATAAAGTTGAGAACAATTTTAAAGCAGGATTATTTCATAAAATATCTAACAGAATGTTGTTCAGTCCATCATCTGAAAAAAGAAACAGTTTGGCAAAACTCCAAGCCTACCCAAATGCATCCACCCACCTAAAGCAGCAAGGAAAGCACAAATAACAAAAGCAGACAAAGGGTTAATTGTGACTCTGGGGCAGCTGCAGAGATCAACAGCTCAGGTAGGAGAACATGTTAACCGAAAAATGTATTATTCTTCCCATAAATTTGACTTTCATGGAAGAAGAAAACAATTCCTGAAAAACAAACAAAGAAGACACATCAGATGTCTTATTTGCTACAAAGCTTGTAAATGACACACAACTGTTCTGCACTGATGTTGTGTTGTTGTAAAACTAGACCAATCTGAATTTGAACTATTTCATAATCTGGAAAATATTCATGTGAGCTGGTAGAGACCTACCCCCAAAAATCTTGAGACTCTAATTGTTGCACAAAGTGGTTCTACAGAGTATTGAGTCACAGGAGCTGAATACAGATCCATACTATTTATTTGATTTTTATTTGGACGGAGCTTTGCATCATTTTCCTTTGAAATCACAATGCTGTGCTGCTTTATGTTGATCTATGATAAATAAAAGAAAAAATACATTCACATTTAATGCTTCTTATTCACACTGTACTTGTGCTCAGTGTCTTGTCAAAGTATAACAGGTTCACTTTTAGGATTTATTTCAAATTACGTTCATGCATATTTGCAGCAGCACAAGAAAATACTTGGATTTGCATCAAACGTGATGTATTTATATAGTACTAAAAAAAAACAACCTAATGTTCCAAAGCTTCCTAATTGCAGTTTGTGTAAGCTATAAGCAAATTAAACATTTTTATTCAGAAGCAAGAAGAATCAAAAACAGCCACTAGGCATTACGTTCCAACTGGTCCCAGCATACGTTGTTTCCCCGGGCTACGTGCGCCTCGTGTTGGCATCAGGAAAAACAAAGCATATGTTGATTGTTAGCCAGGGTGTACATAGCATGTCCCATTCACTCAAGGTCTCCCCCCTTGTAGCTTCAAACTCCCAACTTTGTTTCTCTAGGCTATCTGTCAGACTTCATTTAGCATTTGAGGACATGTGGATTCCCATGCACTGCAAAAAGGCAACATACTTCTAAGGGAACGTGGCTACTATCTGAGCAGTGATCTGTCAACCTTATTCATTTAGCAGAAGTAAGAAGGAGAGGGGGGGGGATTTTATGTTTTTTTGTATCGACTATATCTTTTTTTTCTGCTTTTAAATGGGCAGAATGTTAATTATGTGATTAGACATGGCTGAAATTATGTTAAAAGTAAATAAATCACCATAATATTTATTGCAGACACCACTGTAAACATAATATGTATTTAATTTTTCCTCCAGCTGTCTTTTCCACCCCTTTTCTCCGTATACAGCTGGGTACATTATGGCAGTGACATTTTCCATCCTGACCTTCTTCGCTGGGGATCGGGCTTTGACTGCTTGGGTTCATCTCCTCGGGATTTTTCAAGCCATCACAGTCAGATAGTTTCAACAGATAGACGTCCTTTAGCCGCAGAAAACGTACTGTTGGCAAACATTTAATTTACTGGGAAATGCTTAACAGATTGTCACACTTTTTGCACGTGAATCAAATGCAGATTACTGATTAATTAGTTATTTTTATTGCTAAAACATATAAGGAAATGTTTGCAGTTGTTGTGCATCTATGCAGAATTAAACTTGGCCTTTTTTTTTAGGTAAATGACAGAGGAATCTGGGATAATAAGCTTTACCAGCTGTACCTGTAACAATTTAATTGGACAAGTCAGCCCAGCCAAGCATCCAGCTCCATGACTGGAAGACATGAAATTCATTGTCATTATTGTCTCTGTCATTTTGCAGTATTTTGTCCAGCCACAGAGTTCCTCTCACTCCAGTGGGTTTTGTACCTCCAGGAGGCTAGAACGAGGGCTGGTGTGATCCAAGCGGAGGGACGGGCGGGGAAGCGATGGGATGGAGAAGACGAGGTGGTGGGGAGTAGGGGTGGAGAGGCGGAGTCTCCTGTCCTCCAGGGAGCTTTGATGCTCATTTAGCTCAGCTCTGTCACTCGGCCATTTTAGCTTTTAATTGCAGATGATAATTATCATCATCATTACTGTTATCATCATCGGCGTGTCAGGTTATCATAGCAGCGTTATGCACTGTTCATTCATAAATCCTGCACTACTGCGATCTGACTAATCCTTGAATTCCTGACATTTAATGTAGTATTAATTCCCCCCTGTTCTTTGCCCGGTGCCAATCTGTGACAGGCGCCGCAACAGAGAGCTGTGAATCACAGGTTCAGAGGTCATTTTAAGGCTCAGCAATCACAGAGGATCAGACGCTGCCTACCGGTGCTGAGCCAGAGCCGCCTGCTTGTCTATATGCGTGCACGCGTGTGTGTGCGTGTGTGTGTGTGTGTGTGTGTTTGTGTGTGTTTGCGCGCCTGCGCTCATTCACCACCGGTGGCACAAGTTTGCTAACTACAAACTATAATGGTCACATTCACCCCACAGAGATGAAGAAGTGGATTCCATGGTCTTCCTAATACATCATGGCAGGCTGCATACTCTTGTATGTAATTCATTCTAAAATGTGGCCTTTAAATCTGTTTTTCTTTTTTTTCCCCCTTTCTGCTTCCTTTTTTGCCTTGAGTTTATTTATATATTTTCCATAGTGAGGGAATGGCTTCCAGCATGTCGTAGCATTAAGCAGAGCCCCACCAGCTAGCTAGCCTCGAGTCGCTCAAATGTAAAATAAATCAGGGCACAAAGGACCGCGGCTCATTCCTACAAAGGAGCTGCATTTTCCCTGGCCAACAATGTGGATTTGAACTTCCTCAGCAATAACAAATAGAAAGAAAGTCACCCGAGACACCAACATTAAAAGTGATTAATCATGTCTATTCACTCTTTTTTTCTTTTACTTTTGAACCAAGGGATTGTCCAGCAATAAATCTTCAAAGATGTACATAAGAATCACTTCCTAATGAAACTGGGCTTCGTTCATTTGTCACCTTTTGGACCCTTTCATTTAAATTACAAAACTTGTGACCTTGTGACACTGAATATAGATCTCTGGTATTTTGGAGCTGGAGAGGAATTAATCCATAAATCTTGATGGTAGATTTTTCTTCAAAAGAATTTCCCCCCCCCAAAAAAAGCAGATCACAATGTCACAATGACATGTTGAGAAAGTGATAATTAGTATGATATGTGTTTGTTTTCAGTTTTCCAGTTGCTGCAGATATCAACAGAAAGCAAAACAACCCAAAGTTCTTCTTATGAAGCTCTGGAAAACAAGAATATTGCAATGCAATTTTTAACATTAGTATATCCACATCTATATTAATCATTTTATTTGTAATATAAGCACACATCTTTCTACTTAATGAGGTGGTGATTAGGTGATCATCAGAACCAAGCAGCAATATGAAGACTGGTGGAGAGTTCTCCAAGAAGCATGAAAGATGTGATTCGAAATCAGACCCACTAAATCCCACTAAATACTGAAATAACTAAATTAAATAAACATTTTGTTGTTCAAAAAGCAAAATTAGCCATTTTCCTTTGCTTTATTGTGGTGTCTGAAAACTACACTTTCTCTGTCTTGACCATTTTTCAAGTTCTGCAGAGAAATGCTCGAAATGCAATTTTTTTACTTGAAAATTTTTACGTATATCAGAGATAAAACTAAAATTTAGTCTTATTCAAACACACAGCTTTTAATAGTGAAATCAGAGAATATAGTTTTCAGTAGTTTCTTATTTTTTTATTTTCTTTTGAGCTTAAAAACAAATCAACTTCTCTAATGCAGTAGTGTTACATGTTGACATGGATTGATCAGCAGTATGATGGTGACCCAAAGATTAACAAAGTCACATTTTAAAAACCACTAAAACTTTCCCTCATCGTGCTCCTTACAGTCATTTTCATGAGATACCAGAAAAGTGCTGGAACGCTCTGACTTTTCTCAAGCTGCTTGAAACAGAAATTTGTGCAGTGCTTCCCTTTCCCTACATGTTGCTGTACACAGATTTTGGCTGAAGTTACTTGTTTCGTTTTTGCCTGTTCAACCCTGGGTAGTGAGCCAGTATAATAAAAAGAAGTTGCTATCAAGTGGTGCATCTATTTTTCCAGTGTCACTCTGTAAAGAGCAGGTTGACAAAAATGTCATTTAGTCTCTGCGTTACTCCAATTTCCTTGAAAGCTACAAATAAACATAGCTTGTCTACATTCTTCCTGAAAGCTATATCTCAAAAATGCAAAATATAAACAAAACATTATTATAATGGTTAAAAAAAATCAACAGCAGGAAAAATAATTGTTGTTTTTCTGGTTTCAGTAAAAGTAATTACATCATATTTTACATTTGGCAGGAAGCATCGTTAACGTTAAACTGGTTGTCTATTCATTCAAGGTTATCATACCAGGTGAATTTCATACTGACGATGGCCTAGTTACGCTCAAAAACAGAGAAAATATTGTTCGATGCTCCAGTTTCCACTCCTGTAATATTCTTAAGCAGTTGTGGTATCTGCTCATTATCCGGACATTCCTTGTCTTTTCCTAAAGAGCGGTTACCCTTCCTACTGCGAGAAGGGAGATGGGAGGGGGGGGGACGTTCGGGGGAGCACGCTCAGGCCAAAGGGCCATTGTGGCTTTAAGTGTGCTCCTCGTGTGGCCAGAGCAGCCATCGCACTGATGCAATGTGACAGGGACAGATGTGACATATCGGTTCCGACACACTTCCATACCACCAGTCACAGGCTCGGGGTGACTCACATCCCCCTGCTCTGGTCCTGTCCCCCCGCTGCAGGACAACACAACAATGCTCGAGTGAACCTCGCCATCGCCCTCACTGCTGCCAGGTATGGGGCTGCCATAGCCAATTACACTGAAGTGGTGTACCTAGTGGAGAGGGCAGACCCTCGGATAGGAAAGAAGAGGGTCCACGCAGCACACTGCAGGGATGTGATCACAGGTAAATCATACAAAAGCTGTTTCCTTCCTTCCCGCCTCACTCTTTTCCCACTTTCTCAACAGGGGCCCACCTGGCACCTCTTACTCAGAGCTAGTTTGCACATAGTCATTGCACATCTAATGCAGAGGCTTTTAATATTTCATAAGCGTTTTATGGTGTAGAGAGCTGCTTCAGATCTTGTAGGGAGGAACATAAGACAGAATTAGCGTACTCCAAATGGCCTTACTTACCTTTTAAATGTCATGCATAGGGATGGCTTTGGAAGACTAAAGCAGTTAAGAGGGGGGGAGAAGATGGTATTCTGAAACATTTCATGAATAACCAAGATTTAAGGATCTCAACACATGACCACCCCCTGATGTTTTAAAAAGACAGAAGTGTGCAGTTGGAGGAGATGTCTCACTTTAATAATGGGAGAGGAGGTGCCTCACGTAGGGGGGGCTAAGACTGACAGGATAATAGTAACAGTTTTTGTCTTCAGCTCTTTTTTTCCCCCTTTTTTGCCTATTATTTAGAAAAATATGAACTTCAGGCTGATGAGCCTTGGCTGTGAATATTTGTTCCTCCTTTACTTTAGAAGACAGAAATATTTAAGGAGCATAATATACAGTACTTTGCTAAAGTATTTATGTCTCTTGATATTTTGGTCATATTCCAAAAAACTTGGACATATTTTATCGGAACGCATAATTGTGAAATAGTGAAAGGAAATCCTGGATGGTTTGTAATATTTAGTTAAAATCAAAATCACAAATGTGTGACCTGAAGTTGTTTTCAGACTTATTTACTCCAATACCCCTAAATAAAATCCGGTGCAACATAAACTGCCGAACAACCTGAGAATGCCAATCCCCCAGTGCATGTGATGCTTTTCTTCTGCATGGATAGGGAAGTTGTTCAAAGTAGATGAGAAGATGAAAGGAGCTAAATGCAGGGCCATCTTGGAGGAAAATCTCTGAGAGATTGCAAAAGATGTTTGGTGGATGTCATTTAGTTTTTTCATTTGAAAACAATGTATAATTTTCCAACCATAAATATGGTGGCAACTGCCACCGTTAGCATGCAAGACACTGTATATGCATACAGTAAAGTTTAAAAAAAATCACCATCAACCTTAAGGGTTAGGATATAAGTCTTTGTGCAGCTACTGCTGCTTGAAGCTAGCAGCAGTAGCTTCAAGGGGTAGAACAACTCAATGTTGAGAAACCTGGACTCAACACGGTTTATGCTCAAGCAGGTAACTATTAAGGAATCAGCACCCGGTCACTGACGTGGCCCTGGGTGTGGTGAGCATGACGTTTCTCTGCTAAGAAAATGTGTTATTTTTGCAAGGTTTTTACTTTTTATGTGGCATCTGTTGTCTTTCATTGATTCTTTTCTTTTTCAGTAACATTTGATTCAGATTTCTTTTGCTTATTTAGCTGCAGTTGCTTATTTTTTTTCCTCATGTCCGAGCCAAATGAATGAGAGAGGGGATTTAACTCCAGCTGTTATTTGATAGTATATGACTATTTTACCTTACCACAGCTACCCAACTTCAGCATTTACGTGTTTTTTTGTTGTTGTTGTTTTTGTTTTTACTGTCCATGGCATGTTCTGCGAGAAAACAAGAAAACAAAATGTTTCAGTAGCATAACAGAAGATTATTTTTAAATTTAGGATTGCCAAATGTCCCCTAGCATAAAATGACATTTTGATAAAAGTGTGCATCTCAATAGTTTGTACCCGTGATGTTTTTTTCATACCTTTGTACAATCATACTGGAGTGTTTCAAATATTAATAATTTCTTGAGACCTTAATTTCAGTTTTGTTAATCCTCCTCTTGTGCATTACTTGGAACATTATGGCAACAGCTCCAGTAGGAAGAACAATAGCCTTGCCACTGGCATGTATTGTTTAGTTTTCTGCTTGCAATGGCGCAAGGCTACAGTAACCCATAACTGTAGTTTTTAAGTGTTTCACAGACAGATTATGAGAAGAGGAGAGAGCATTTCAGATTATTATGTTTACTTCCAGCAACCAAGTTATCTGGTCTTACTGTTGTTTAGGGAAAAGATCTATTCTATCTATTCACCCTCTCTTTGGGCAGTAAGATTTTTTCCTTACGAATAACATTATGAATCGTTATTCATAATGTTGCCACAACAAATCCTTTGCATGGTATCTTTTGATGTGGCCCCCATTATATACTGTATCTAGTCAACATTAAGCATCACATTAGCAAACATTTCATTTCTACAAATTCAAAGGACCCTCAGTCCCTACCACCAAGCTACCCAGTGACACAAAGAGGCAAAAGGGAAATTAGGTATGTCTGTTTCCTATTAATTACAATCCTGAGAAGTCTCCCATGGACACACTCGAGCCACTCTATTACGGAAAGAGGGGGGCGTTCGCTGATAAATTAATAATCCGGCTTGTCACCAGCCGCAGATGAATAGCCCCTGGTGATTGATGCTGTTTTCTTTCATAGGGCAGGAATTTGATGTCAGAGCCAAATGTGTTATCAATGCCACGGGACCTTTTACAGAAGTGCTGTGGAAAATGGATGATCAGAAGAACCACGACATCTGTCAGAGCCGTGCTGGGGTGCGCATCGTCATCCCAGGCTATTACAGGTAACTAACGGTGGACCCCTACGTCTCTGTCACCGTCCTGCTGTATCACCTGCTCCTCAGCACTGCAGTCTCATTGGTTCATTAGTTAGCAGCAGTAGAGTACTTGTCAGGCTCTGGCCACAACATCCAAGCCTCTGACTGGTGGTATTTGTTGTCTAGAGGAACCGTTTAATTCAACTGGGAACCCCACCTGAGGAGTGTCATGAAGGGTGTTCTTCTGTCATTACACATAATCTCATTGGCTTAGATGTCGCAACTCAATTTTGATTACACTCCCTTTGGACCTGGGAAAGACTGGGACTTCTGCTTTCCTGTTGATGCATGTTATTTGAGTTTGCAAGGAATGAAGGCGACTAACATGACCCAACCAACCCCTCACCCCCTCTCAGCTATTCCCCTGTTAAACTGAGTCAGTGCCATGTGCATGTGTTTTAAACAGAGCAATATGTGCAGCCTGCGCTGAGGCTAAGGCAAGCAGCGACTGGAATTGAAACCAGCTGAATTAATCTCCTGGAAAAGAGCACTGACAGGAGCCTGATTATGGGGTGTCCCTTCAACCAGCCCTGCCTGCTTGTGCCCTCCCCTCCCTAGCAGACCAAAGGTTAATGCAGTCGTCTTGTTTGTTCCCCTCCCTAGCCTTTCACCCTCTCACAGGAACATAATACTCAGACACCTACGGCCTACACCTACACCTACGCTCCAGGATTGCGTCAGGTCATCCTCTTGTGACGTGGGGAAGGATGCTGTATTCAGGAAGAGATCACAGCAGTGGAGGATATTAACCACTTTACTGCATTGCCAGGATGCAAAAAGGTGACAATCGCTCTAATTTGCACAAAACCTAAAAAAACAAACCCATTTTGAATCAGGACAATATTGCATGTCCACAGTTTTATTTGTGGCTTTGTTTCCTTTTTATTTGTTTTTTTAACCTGTAACTTAGCTTAACCTTCCCGTTCCATGCAAGAATGAAGATGTTTTCCTCTAAGTAGCTCCAGATCAGAGCTCAACTGAGGACAGTTCTTATTTAGCAAAAGCCAGTTCTGTTTCCACTCCCAAGACAGACACTGTCCCAACAAAAACAAGGTTAGATGGGAGTTCATGGAGATTTATCTTTGCATAAAACAAACACCATCAAATTAATTATTAGAAATAATACAATCTTTTGTTTCTAAACTAAACTTCCTGCATTTTATATTATTTTTGCCTTTCCGGTTACGAATCACTGTTTATAAGGAAATTCATAAACACCATGTGCTCTGTGATTCAGTATAACTTTTAAGAAAACCCTGCTAAATATATCAATACTCTATTCTGATGTTGATACATTCTGTGTGAAACAAAGAACCTAATTACATTAAATACTGATTGGAGGCTGTAAGAGTCGTATGGCAAATGATAATTAAAAGCAGTTGTTTGGAGCACGCTGTTTCTGTATTGTTTTAAAGGGTATATTTAATTATGTTTCTTTTGAAGAAAACCTAGAATTTGTGACTTGCCTATCAACTAAGTGAGCACTGCTACTTCATCAGTGATCCAGCTACGCTTGAAGTGATGTGATTTGGGAAATAAAATACGCCAAGTGAAAACAAATCTTCCTCTTTTAGAAAACTACTTGCCACACGATGGTGTGACAACCATTTCTTGGCTTCAAAGAAGTGACCAATATAAATCTGAGGGAACCGGACTACAGTTTATGTCACAACTATGACACATTACTGTAAGAGAGTCAGCAGCTGGTTCTCTGAGGCAATCACTTGTGTCTGTTCTGTGAATCTCTGCAAAAAGAAAATCCATTGTTCTACCGCGGGTTTTGCTTTTCACATGGCATCTGACTGCACAAAATAATAAAATGCAAACTCTTTGCAAACACTCCTGAATTTATCAATTAGAATTTCAACTCTCTTCCCCTGTTCTATTCCATCATTTTACAGTAAATACTGAGGTGACTGTTGAGAGAAATGGGAATTTAATAGGAATTCTGGTCAGAACCAAAGTAGAAATTATAACATTTAAAAGAACATTACCAAACAACAAAATAAAATCATTATTCCAAATTTGGACATTGCTGCTCATTCCCTACGGGCAGACTGGGCTCAACGTAGCACACTTTGAAATGTAATAATCTGGTCTCTCCTCTTTTGACTTTTAAAATAATTCCTGTTTTCCCACATGAAACACATTTGAAAAGATAACAGAGAGCACCTTTGTATTAAAAAAAATAAAATAAAACCAGTTAAAACATATGGTTTTCTAGCACTGGGCTCACTCTAGTGCAAACTTCATGTGTGTCTGTTGCTGGTAGTACAAATGACAGATGTGATGTAAAGTACAACAGGCATAACAGCCAACGTAACATTTCTCCCAGGAAGAGGGGGTGGGGGGGGGGAGAGTCATCACTGTACACTTACACTTGCGGCACTATAGCTGAGACGTTTGAATCAGCCCTAATTCATAACATCCATTTATGATAATAAATACACGTCCAACAATCTCCTCCCCCACCCCCAGCACCCACCCAACCACCCTCTCTGATTTACAAATAGCTGATGGAGCAAGCAGCTGACAGAAATAAATGAGCTAATCTGATGGCTGTGTAGGACTTCCACCAGATATTAATTCATCAGGAGGCCACAGAGTTAGGACAGATACAAATTCCTGTTTTAATTATGTATAGGAGCTGCTCTGGAAAACAGGAGACACCTCCACTACCAGGAGTATTTCTCAGAGCAACTTTATAAAAGCCCTTTGATTCCATCATGGGTTTGTTTCCTTTGTATATAACACATGTCCCCTTGTTTTCCCCAAACACTCAGGACAGAATGGATTTTTCCCCTTTTATAGCAATGCTTCCACATGGGACATCTGATAATGAACAAGTGGAAAAATAACCTTTGCCACATTAAATTATATTGTTTTCGATTTGCAATTTTTATGAGACCTTCCTGGAGCCAGTTTGATGTATTTTGTTCCCACTCAGAGCCTCAAATGACCGTTGCCGTCCGCCAGGCTTATCAAAACCCACGGAGGCTTTATTGAATGAGTGACCAGTGGGTATCTAAACAGAATGCAGGAGTATTGATTTTGGAGAAATGGTCTAATTGTTTCTAGTAGACAAGGGCTTGTCCCGATTATTTGATTGATTAGCTTGATACTGGTCAGCCTCCTCATCCTCATTCCCTGGCAGGGTAATAGCACTGTAATCCCAAAGCACTGCTGTATTTCTAATCCATCATCATTACCATGGTTCTACTCAGCACAAGATTAGTCTGAGAGTTTTTTTTTTTTTTTTTTTTGCATTCCTATATATTACATGCTTGACAAGAAAACTAAAGAGTTTTATAAAATATATATATATTTCATTTAGTATTTTTGAGGGATTAAGGGCTTCAAGCAGAGTCATACCCATTGCATGTATTTATTCAGATGTGCTTAGATTTTATTTTATTTTAATAATGTGTTTGAATTGCTACTGTTCAATGAGACAATAAGTGCCTTAATAGTTTGCAAAATAAGTTAAAAGTAACCCAGAAAATATTCAAAAACAATTTTGCATGCAAGTATAGTTGCTGCATTGACTTTGAGACAGAGCTTTGGTGGTTTTCTGGTTGTTCCTGAACATCATAAGCATTTTTTATTCATCTAAGGTCGATTGAAACTTTGGCACAGTTTGGCACATGATCGGATTGGGATCACGGTCCAACCAGACCATAAACACATAAACATTGGTTTTAGACTTGTTGCAGAAAGCTTTTATACGTAGCTCAGCCAAAGCCCTTACATGTATCCTATGCAAATTATTAAAAGCTGTGTCCAAAGCAGCTAATGAATCACTTCAAATTAACATTTTCAATTATCTGACCAGCTCCGTATGTGCAGCACCAAATAAAGCATTTTCAAGATTTATTGTCTTCAGAAGGTTAATGGAAAACTTTGTGCCCACTGGTATGTATAATGGAGGATGTATGGTGCTTAAGGCCCGTTTCTTGATCAAATGCCTTGTGAATCTGTCTATTTCTAGAGCCATTTTAGTCCAAAGTCCTAAATCCTTCTAAAATTGATGAGAAGATGTTCCTACAGGGACCCAGGATGTTGGACAATCTATAAAACTTTTTGCTAAAAGGAATGGTTAAAAATCTGTATGCGCCAACATTCAGAAATGTTTGAAAAGACAGCTAAGTCCTGCAATATAGGCTAAAGGGGGTTAAGCAAGATATTAACAGAAAACATTTTCCAATAGGTGGTTTTCTTCAAAACAGTTGTTCATTTTATTGGATTTTTTCCCCCCACTGGTTAATGTATTAAAATTGAAAGGAGAATTTTCTAAAATGTTAAGTTTTTTAAGTGTCTTTACACATCTTCACCAAGAGTCAATAATTGCTGCTGCTTATCTACATGCAACTTTTTTGTCTAAGTCCCTGTTAAAAGGGGAGTGCATGTAAATTATCTTTAATGAAGTGTTTTCTAACTGTACTGTAAGAGATGAAGACAATGAAAGGGTTGTTTCGGTCATGTCATGATTATCTAGTTCAAGTCATCTTCTGTCTCCAGGCTGCATGGCTGCAGACGGACGGGGTGACATGTGGCGTATGTCTGGGCAAGACCCTGGTAAAAGTCTTATAGTCACAAAATGAGCAAAGAAAGCCCAAGGCCTGAAAAAGATAAAGCAAGGGTACAGAGCAGGGTGTTGGGGGGGATATAAGTGTGAAGTGATGGAACGGGAAGCTGTGACTGGTGGAGTCCATGCTGTCTCCGTCCTTGCCTGTGGTACTGCCCAGTCTGGGGTCTTCACTCATTTGTCTACAAACATGGAAGAAAGGGTATGGGGGAAGTGTGAAGACGGGTCATACCAGAGGGGTTTGTCACATTCTGTGGAGGTAACACCTCCGAGGACCTGCTGGCCGCCGCAGTGGATGACCAATGTCTTCCATAGTCCTCCCCTGAAGGGGAAGTGGTCTCAGTGGCTTCTCACAGTCACACTATAGTCTTCTCATGTTTAGATCTGAACTCCACTGTTAACAGTTCAGCTCAACTGGACTCTTCACTGCCTGGTCTGACATGTCCAAAGATGTTCTTTGTTTCATTTCTGCAGAATGAACAGAAATCTCTCTCCTTCTTGTGATGAAATCTTTCCACACAGCACAAAACGTCCATTCCCCAGCCATGAGTCAGCCGAACAAAGGAAGCATCAGTGCAGCTCACTACGTCTCTATGAAATTGGAGAACTTTCCTGTCCAGTCCCTCATACATTTTCAAAGGGGTTTCTTTCTCTGTGTAGATTTTAAATCAAATTTCTTGTATGAGTAACTTAATGTGTTTGAACAATGTACATGCATTGAAAAAAAAAATCGACCTTATTTTTAAACAGTATATGTAAATATCTACTTTCAGCTGAATGCATTAAGAAAAAGTGTTGGCAAATCCAGTAAAATAACCCCTCACACCTTCAAATCAATAG
This sequence comes from Poecilia formosa, assembly GCF_000485575.1. Lineage (NCBI taxonomy): Eukaryota > Metazoa > Chordata > Actinopteri > Cyprinodontiformes > Poeciliidae > Poecilia > Poecilia formosa. The sequence goes on along the minus strand of NW_006800196.1, from coordinate 287,973 downwards.
TGCTGGGTTTTCTAAGGTTATTAGAGCTTAAGAGGCATTGTTTATCATGCATACCTCTCATTTAGAGGAACTACATAAATGAGCACAGGCTTCATCTGCATGCCTTTTATTGTCCACACGTGGCCTTCTGCTCCACAGCTATACTCAGTCGTCATAAATGTTTAAAAAATGCCCTTTGATAACGAGTTTGTCATTGTTTTATTCAGAAATATCAACCGGCCCATTACAGTGGCAGGTTTTTTTTTTTTTCAATCAATACACAATAGTGCATTAATTTTTAATTCTTTATATGTCACTACAATATAAGAAAAAGTGGATTGTTGAGAGGCACCAGCTGGAGCTCATTTATTTTCCTGCAGGAGCAGTCAAACAGAGAGACTTGACAACTCTCTTTAGGGGCATGTGTGCCCGCACACAGCCACGGTTACAGAGCACATATTGGCAGGTTGTATGTATTGTCAAACCATAGGTGTCTACATGTCCGTGTTTGCCCACATAGCTGGTTTTTTTTATTCTTTTTTTATCAAATATAAGAAAGGAGAGGTCTCAAGATAATTGAATCCTTTTTGCTGTCATCTTACACAACACAAATTAAAGGAAACTAAATATGTAAAATTAAAATTGTTGACTTGTACATGCTTGTTTTGTAATTATTCACAAATGTTTCTTGATAATATTAGAAAATTATTGTAAACATTTGAAACGTTCATTGCATGCAGTGCAAGTTTTATTTGATGACTGATGACAAAAGATGAGGCCTGTTAATGAGTGTTTGTGAGTGTAAATGCTTCCGAAGATTCAGAGTGTTTGCTCTTTCTTACTAGACGTAGGAACCCCGATGCCTGACATCCACAATGGCATTAAGTCAAAAACAGTCATAGCTAAACAAATGGACAGAGTGCTATCTCCATGTATATTAAAAGAGAGCTTAGTGGGATAAAAAGTGCAACAGAAAAAGTAGCAAAGAAAATAACAGACCTGAGGTCTTTATAGAAAAAGGTTCTGTGTAGCAAATACTTTATGGAGCTTGACCAAGCGTGGACGTTTCCTAGATTCAGTGCTTCAAGAGCTGCCACGCACACTGGTGCAATCAGTCGCTGGGGATAAAATAAAAATAAAACGTTTCAGCAACACAAAGTCTCTCTGAGCCTTACTACAGGCATACATTATGCCAGTTTCGTGGTGAAGCTCCTTTTAAAATCTTGTATATCTCCAGATGTTAATTTGTACAATATGTGAGAAGCAATTTCATAACTAATGTCTTCCTAGAATTATGAATAATCCCATCTGTCCAGCAAAGTTGTTCCCAAAGTTTAAAAAGAAAACCGGAGGATGGGTTTTGAAACCACTGAACTTTTTTTTTTTTTTTTAGAAAGGAATAAAACCGGGCTGATTTCTGTTCTGACAAAAAGTCAAATGAAATTAGTGCAAAATAGTGGGGGAAAAAATTCTATGGATGGTAACACCTATGCTGCTGTTAGACTCATGTATTTGAGCAGATCTGCTCAAGAAGTCATCCTGCACAGTGACTGTGCCCCCCTGACAATACACACATGGCATCACCAGGACCGTCCATACCATGTTAGACTTCAAATGAACTGTACAATGACCTGCAAATGACAAGCACAGAGAGTTGCAGCCCCCTGCGACTTCAGTGTGAATGAGTTTTAACCCTTTGTTAGGGAGAAAAAGGGGAAGAAAGCTTAATCTATGATCCCAATGTTTCTGGAATGTTTAAAAAGGTCAATATGCTGATATTTTTGACAGCGCTTGACCTTTTGTGAAAAAAGTAACAAAACCATTGGAATTGAAATAACTTCTTTGTTTAGTTCTGGCACATAATGTATCACAGTCAAAGCATGCTGTCTCCCTGCAGCATCTGCCCATGAGTGACTTGACTGTTAATCCGGTGTATTGATCTAATATCAAAAGGTGCTATTTAAATGCAGCATAACTCCCCCGGAGCCCTGATCTGTCAGTGGGCTCTGTTTGGAGTTCGGTTGAATAACTAATGCCTGCAACTGTGTATCAGTGAGTCCAGGTGGCCCAACATCTGGCTTTCTGTAACATGGTCAAAAATATACAACGTAACAAATACATAATTATGCAGTAATGTAACAGAAATCGATTATTTTCTTCTCATGGGTATGAAAAGGTGAACAGTTCATGCTGTCCTCACAGTCCTGCCGTTTAAATCTCAACAGCAGGTTTTTTGTGTGTGTGGAGTTTGTTGTGAATCCTTTACTTTCCTTCGGTACTTTGTCGCAAATATGCACCGTAGATTAGTTGGCGACTCCAAATTGGCCTTTGATGTGTGCAGGGCTGTTTGCCTTTTAATGCTTTGTTTATGTTCTCTGAGAGTACACTTAGTGTCTCACAGACCAGCTTTATCTGTATTGTAATTAAAGTACAGACAGGAGGAGGACTCTTTTTACTTAGTTGGCAATTGACTGCCCTGGATCTTACTGGTATCAGGCTGAAGGAGGCTGAAAACAAATGTTTGGAACTTTTCCAGGTTTTTATCTATTAAAAATGTTCAAAACCATAAATCTTTTCTCTTGTATTTCAACTGCCTGCTCTGCTTTTTGTTGCTTTATCACATACATTGCAAATAGATGAAAATAAAGTAAAATTCAATCAATCAGTCAATCAATCAAATTTTATTTGTATAGCACATTTCAGCAGCAAGGCATTTCAAAGTGCTTTACATAATTAAAATAAAAACAGCACGTGACATTGAATAAACAGTGAGAAGAGAAAGACATTTTGAAAAAGATTAAAAAAGATAAAAACATTAAAACCCGCACCCCTTTTAGGACTTCAGTTAAATGTGGTTTAACTTGGGCTCTAACCCTCTGGGACTTTAGTCAAAAACACCGTTTGACAAGGACTCCAACCTCTAGGTTTTTAGTTGAAACGCCGTCAACTGGGACTCTAAACCCCGTAGGACTTTAGTTAAACGTCATTTAACAAGGTTTCTCACACCCCTAGATATAGATTTGTTGAACAGGGACATTTCCCGGGGGGGGGAGCTTTACATAGACAGTGTGAAAGAGAAATAAAAATAAGTTAATAACTAGATGACAAGTAAAGATAAAAACATTAAAAACATCGAAGACATCAAAACCTGGAATTTAGCCATAAGCAACTCTAAACAGGTGGGTTTTAAGTTGAGATTTAAAGGCACCCAGTGTTTCAGCTGTTTCACAAATTTGTGATTGCAATATGACAAAATTTGAAACAGTTCAAGATGTCAGTACTTTTGGAAGACACTATATTAAGTTTTGTGTAGCTGGACATTTGAAAAGATAATGAGCTCCTAAAATACAAAATGTCTCTTCTTGCAAAAAGTTAAGACCCGTTATGAAGTTCTAACAATGTGTGACCTCAACAAAGAGAAGAACGGTCTTTATCATTATCTTTTTTTAGGGATTTTTTTTAGGTCTTTGCTCTAAACTAAACAAATACTGATAAATCTAACACTTACAGTAATACTTTTGAAATCAAACTACAGTTGCTAAATGCTGATGTATCTAAAATCTTTAATCAGAGTGGAACTCTCTCTGTTGCAAATGCTAATGTCCTTTCCATATTGGAGCCTGGCAACTTGTGGATCATCTAACTAAAGCCCACAGCTCATACCAATGTCATAACAAAAACTGTATTGCAGGATAATCAGCTTGCAATGCAGCCTGGTCTGACAGTATGCTCATCTTTAAATTAAAGTCTCTTCATTTATCTATGTATCTGTGTTTTTGGATCGTTACAAGATCGTATCATCGATTGTATGATTAAAGAATATCATTACAACCTTGAAGAGCTACAACTAATGAAATAAGATTCTTGTTACTGAATTCACAATATGATAAACAAAAATAAATAAAAGATACAGCTTGTGTTTGAAAGTAAGCCTGACGCTGTGTGGATGTTTGTGGATGTATGTTTTTGACCGTACCATTTATTGTGTCTGTTCTGGTGGTGCATGTCTCCCCAATCAGGTTCTTCAATTCCAGCACTGGTATTCCCGCACATGCATTAGACTGACCTCACATTAACCCAGATACATTTGATCTTTAAGAGCCATAAATTGGCTTTTGTCATTACCATAGGTTAATTACTGAGATTTGCTCAGCACCGTGGCTACACCGAGACTGCAATAATATGCACTGCACAAAAGCCATTCACACTGCCTGCGTGAGCACTAAATAGGCATTGTTTTGATCTTTCTATTCCTGTCGGGAGTTTTGTTTGCATTATTCTATAATTGGCACTCTACCTACCAGGACTTTTATTTAATTCTGCAGAGCTGAGTAAGAAACCTCACCCTTCCTGTCATTCTCCCCCTGAATCCGTCATCTGACCTGAAGCCCAAATCTGAGTCTGATTGCTGGCCTTGCATTCCCCACAGCACCTGTTTGAGAGCAAAACAGATTGGGCTTTAAGAATATACTGCAGAATACATTTGAAAGATCATCCAGCTTTATTTTTAATATTATCACATATATTGTATTTGACGAGTAGAAGCATAGATCCTCAATTTTCTATTGTTAGCGATGCTCTGACAATTCACAGCATAAATGGCCTGCAACATCATTAAGGATTTTTTTTTTCTCTTATGATTGGCCTTGTAAATTTTTGGAATCACTTCTATATCATTTTGTATCACAATAAACAACATAGCTTCACTGTATTACCACTGAGCCAGTTTGTTACCATTATCTTCTGTTATTTCTTATGTGATGACACATTTTGAAGCAATGCTTTTCACAGCAGCACAAACATCCAATTCATTATTGTAGTTTATGGTTTTGCTTTAGCTCTTTCCATGCACAGAATAGTATCAGGATATGATTCATTGCGGAATAATAAAGCCACTTCCTCAGCAACACCAAGACTGGAAAAAACACAATAGCTGCCTGGTTACATGTTTTGAACATAGCAAGAATTAACAAACAGGTCAAAAAAGGTTGTATACCTTTTAATTTCTGCTTTTGACTTTCTGCTATTGTGCTGATTTTCTGTAGTCACTAGTGATACTAACACTATGTTACAAGTAAAAAGAAATAAGAAATAGGGGCTCAGTTTTATGTCTGACACCTCTTAAGTCTGTCACCCTCAGCTTGTAATATTTTGTCACAAAACCTTCTTAACTGCTGATTGTTTAAAAGTGTCTAAATTGCTATAATATTTAGCGTTTCACCAGCATAATATATGAAAACATGCAAAGCTGTGAATATATACAAATTGATTTAAGCTTTTTTTGCTTCTTTATATATTAATTATTGCTGAAATAACATATATTGTAGACATAAAACATAAATATTTAAAATTTGTACCATAAATAGTCTGTATTTTTATGGCATAGTAGATTTATGGCTTTTGTTTTCATAGCAAAAAGCATTTAAAGACCTGCCTCTGTTAACGACAGGAAGTGGATAACATAAATTAGTTCCAGCATGTCATCTGGATCTTAAGGACTATTGTTGTAGATAGGGAATGGACTGTTTACTTCCTAAAAAGAAATTACAAGAATTTTTTGGTCCACAGGAAAAGGATGGAGTGAAGCAGTTTTGCTACAAAGATATGCCAGAAACATTAATAAGCTCTAAAGAGAACAAATGTATCCTCATGCAAATGATACTGTCTCTTGGTTAGAAACATTGTTTTTGCTCCAAGATAAAGAAATTATTGGAAACTTGGTTTTAAAAGAATGAGCACAGTTCATGCTATGGTTATGACAAAAGGCTTTAACTGGGACCAAACATTCAGAATACCAAGGTAAGTGCAGATATTGTTTGTGAGCATAATGTTTATCAGGAAATGACCTGATGTAAATGAAGACTTAGGGTAGCTTACATCATTTACCTGATGTAAATGAAGATTCTAGTTTTACATAAGTGTGTTAGCTTCTCTTTTATCCTTAGCATTTGTGATGTGAAGTGCCGTTTTGGGGCCAAAGAGAATGTTGTGAGAAAAGTAACCACTGACAGATTGAGTTTAAATATGATAACAAACAATCTCCTCAGAAAAAAGCTGTGGTGTAAACCGTCATGAGTAAAACACAACCTGGTTACCTGTAAAAAAAATAAAAATAAAAAATACACTTCTACCAAACACTGATTCTGATGAGACTGGCAGACTGGGTTCACACAGAAAAGACTCACCATATGCTGCTGGCAGGTTCCACCCTACTTCACTCAGACTCATTTCTGCTAACTTACTCCTCCATTCAAGCGTTACATCATCATTCTTCAACTGCATTGAATTGTCTACTTTATTTTACACTTTTTTAGTGTATTTCTTAAATTCAGTTATGAAACTAAATATAGTTATTGTACGAAAAAAATGTGTTTGTGTACATCAAGTGCATTTGAAATGTGTTTTTTTTTTTTTTTTGTAAATGTAAAGTAAATTAATTTATAGAAGTAAGGAAAACAACATATCATTGCGTCTTCTACTTACACGTTTCAAATCTTTTTACATTAACAGTATTTTTTCTGGAATTCTAATCAGAGCAACAATAAGTCAGTAATTCTTAGCAGCCATGTTTGAGTCAACTAAAATGACGATTTGTAATTTGGATCTAAATGAATATTAAATAGTGAAATAAAATTTCTGCTAGGTCAAACTTAACTTAGCTGCATGATGGGTTCACTATAACCTCAACAACACAAGCAGTCACACTGACACACATTCTGCCAGCGCTTTATTATGTCAACGGACTGTAATAGAGACTCCCGAAAAAGATATTAAGACAAGAGTGAGTTAATGTGCATGTGTGTGTGAACAGGTTCGTACATGATTATTACCAGTGGGCGTTTCTCCCGTGTTCCTTTATGAGAAGAGGTTTTAGATTTCCCTGCTTTAATAGGCACTCAATGGTGATGATCCTCTTTTAGCTTGGTAACCATGACACTCTGCCTCTCGGTGTGATATGGAAGATCAAATATAATGTGCCGGATGTTGACTGGAACAGTACATCCATCTTGTTTTGTTTTGTTTTTTTTTTTTCAAGATTGTACTCTTAGAGCTTACATTTTTTTCTCCACTGAATTATTCATGAAAACCCTTAAAAAAAGATTTGAAATTAAATAGTTTTCATTTAACTTCTAAGCAGATATTTTAAACACTATAAAGCCTGCTGCCTCTCATGGTTTTAGTTCAGAAGACAATCAAAGATAAACATGGCTTTGGATTGTGACAATAGATTTAAAAGCCCTGTTAACAACATTAAAAGGAAAAGTAATCAAATTTATCATAAGTTCTTAACTAAACTAGAAAATCTAAGAATATTGTTTTGTATGGAAACCTTAGATTAATGGTGATTTGAAGCCCTTTGCCAACACAACTGAGACCAAAAAAACATATGGATTACATGTAAACTGAGATCCATCCAGTGACAGCTCTCCCTACGTGGAACCAGCTCTGAGTTCGCTGTCAGAGTCTGCGTGGGAGTCTTTATCAAAGTAGTTTCCAAATGAAACAGATTTCAGTATCAGCAAATATAAGAACTGTGCTCATAAGAAAAAAAATCTTCATTTATTACACCAAGAGTCAATATTATTCTACATTCATCTAGTTCAGAGTAATTTCTGAGTTTTTCTTTTAACTTTCTTGTTGTTGGAGATTTTAGGGTTACATACAATTTCAGTTTTAAAAACTTTTAAAGACAGGGCTTTTGCAGGCTCTCCATACAAATCACAAATATTCTACAGTATTTCCTTTTTTGGTTGCATTTCGAACAAATTGAGAAAAATATGAAAAACTGCACGAGAGGAAAAAAGCTAGTACAAGACTTAAGGAGCCCTAAGAGTGTTGACACTACATTTTGAAAACAATCAATCCATGACACCAGCTTCCCCCGAGATGGTAATGTCTCTAGCTTTGAATGTGGTACATAAAATAAAGAGTCACTTGGAGATTTGTTGTGTAACAAGAACGAAGTCAAGAGAAATGTGGGATGAGAGGACACAAGCCCAGCACTCTGTGGGCCCAGCCTGCCTGTATTTCACTACTGAAATGAACGAGCACTTGTGACAAAAACTGTCATCTGAAAAACAAATAAAGAAAAATACACTAGTGCAGTTTAACAGATTAATGTTAGTCTTGCCCCTTGACTTTGGTGGGAAAGTTTGACAGATAAAATTAATTAATTCAATTAATTCTTAATTATCTGTTGTATAAATAATTTAAACATTGGTTTATTTCATGGTTATTTAATTAATGAATCCATAATGTATTTATTTATCTAATTATTTTACTTTTAATTCTCCTTACTTCACATCAAAGTTGCAAAAAAAATCTCACATATACCAGAAAGACATTATTCTTTTTGAATTTTTCTTTTCCAAGGTGGAATGATTAAATATTTCACTTCTTTTAACATTTCAGAGTTCAAAATGTGTCTAAAAGTTAAAATTTATTGGACATTTTCTCCGTTTTACGTAATCTGAACATTGTCAACATCATGTGGGCTTTCACTAATTTGTTTAAAGGCATAATAATTTGAGAGCATGTAAGCGCCTTAATTGTCAAGCACTTTTAAAATGATTTTTCTTCTCATGATTCTGGCATTTTGGAGTGGTGAACAGGGATTGTTTAGTGACCTAAAATGCCTGAGAAAAAAATATTTTAATCTAACATTCATACATCTCTTGTTTCAACTGTGTTTTGCTAACTTATGATTATGAGGTGATGAAATTCATCTGAACTTGCTTTTTTTTTTTTTTCTAAATACAATTTCCTGTCTCCTTTCTATGCTGTCCTTTTTGCCATACACACACAGAATCCCTTTCCTCCTCTTCCCTGATGCCCGTGGTCTTCTCCAGCTCAGTGACAGTGATGAATGCAAAACATGGAACACATTAATGCAGCAGATTCTGGTCAATGTCAGGCCTTTCTTCACTGTGTCAAGTTAAACAAACAAGATCAAGCCAAAGCGAATGGTAATTGACCCTCCAGAGATAAGGCCGTTGCTACTGAGGCAAGAGGTCACCGGAATCTCAAGCCATCATCAAACCTGTGTGGCCTCTCAGAAAAAAAAAAAAAGAAAGAAATATATTCTCCACTCATTGACCAGATGTTCACACTTTTATACATTGCTGTAGGGTTCTTACAGGTGAGTTATTATGAGAAGAATCCTTGTGTTATATACTTTTCCTGCACAATGCTTCATCTGAAATAGACTGTCATGTAATAAGTGGATTTTACTTGTAGGAGATGTCTGAGATCTTAGTGGGACGTGTTTAAGGTGTGGAGGATTCTGACACTGTGATGACACATCCTGGTGAAACCTAACTAATTAGGGGAGTTTTTGATTTGAAACTTCTGGTTTTAAAATGATGAACCTTGTATACTTACTGTACGTCCTTCAGGGTTTGCAAGTATCACGGTGACGCTGTGTAATTGGGAAAGTGTGAAAGGAGTGGAGGACACTTACCAGGGTGTTAAAGCGATGAATTTTAAGGCCAACACATGAAAGAATTTCGTTTTCTCTTTCTTTTATCCAGTAATTTTTAGTTCATACTAAAAAAGCACTCCGTGGCAGATTTGATGTTTTTTTATGAGCATACGTAAGATAATTTGTGACAGTGAAACCAAAGGTTTTACATCTTGGGATGGTGGTTTATTTGTCTCATTTTTGCTTAGTTCTGATAAGAGTTCATATCATTATTTTAGTAAAGATTCTGATTGATATGTTAGGAAAAAACGTGTTTTCCTGAGGCAATTTCTTGTGAATAGTTAGTGTGCTTTTCGCAAAATTCCTTTTAGAGGGACACATCTTTTTAAGAAATCAGAATAAAAATGCTGATTACTGATCAAATTCAAAACTGCGACATTAAGTAAGATCCATCATGGTGTTGCTCGTTTTGTTTCTGAAGAAAAGCATCCCCACAGCCTGATGTGGCCACCACCATGATTAACAATGGACACAAGTTCAGAGTAATTTGCAGGTAGTTTTGTGATGCGCAGCACCTGAGCTATGGATCTCTGCAGCTCCTCCAGAGTCATCATGGACGTCTTAAGTGGTAAGTTACATTTTACATTAAATTTGTTAAAGGACAATTACAATAATTAGTCTAAAATATGAAATTACGACAACTCATTAAAATCTTTCTTGACGTGTCCTGGCTAAATGACCTTAAACCTTCTGGGGAAAGATGTCAGCTTGGTAATAGCATCTGTCTCTTTAATATTCCATCTATCCATGTCCATACATACTCACTCATGTCACGGTAAACATTTCCTAAGTCCTTTTGTTTAATATCGATTCTGTGAATAAGAAAATCCTTTCATGGATTTTCTTCTATCTACGTTCAGGGATTAGAAATGACCTTGATTCATATTTTTGTCTCGTTAATTCTGATATTTTAATTTAAGAATTGATTAGGAGCATGTTTTATTTTACAAATGCATTAAAATAATTAAAATGTAATCTTGAAATTGGTCTGTTCATATTAGACATACAATCTTGAAATTACATTTTACCTTTTTCAATAAACATTCAGTTTTCCAATAGAGATTTATTTTCTGACAAGCACAACTTTTCCTTTTCTGTTCACTTTACTCAGTAAATTGTTAGAAAGATGACCTCTCAGTAGGAGAACAGCTACCCAGCAGTACATCCAGCTGAGGAGTAGGAAAGTGTTGTTCAAGTGCACTTAGTTGTAGAAGTGGGTCTCGCAGGATGAAAAATTGAGGGGGCAGATGGTGAACTGGACAGGTAGTTACTACATTCGTGGAGTTCAGAGAGTTGCATCTTACCAATCTGGTTTATTCTTTCTCCATCTTCCATTAAACTATTTCCAAAGACCTCTTAAGCAAAAAGGAGCTTTATGTGGCTGTAAAATCTACTTTAAATTATTTTTACATATCAAACATAAGCATTAGAAATGAAAAGTTTTTGCTTAATACACTTCCGATATTTTAAACTTAAACACTCTCATCATCATTTTTAAGAATCAACATAAAGATTAATCGTCAATTCAGTTAAAGATTATTAAACAAGTCAACAAGAACAAGTAATCGATATTATCAAGAATTTGACTCATTTTTAACCAGTCTAAGACTCTTTATTATCTGTTCTCCACTGATTTAATTTAGCAAAATAAGCACAAAACCAAAGTTAAAAAAATAAGGAAACAAGAAAGGAACGACTGTTAAAAAGGCTTCGAGTAAAACTTGTGGAATATCTAACATTCATATGTGTAGGAAAACTGGAGTCTTTAACAACACAAAAATGAACTGGTTTTACTGGAACTGAACTTCAAAAGGGCAATGAGTCCTCTCTCTAATTCGGTAAAACCTTTGTGCAGTTTGGACTTCCAGTAATAGAGATGTCAAGGAGGACTGATCAGCCACTCAAAGATGAACTTGAGGTTTTGCTTTTTGCTTTGTTTATTATGTTTTATTTTTATTTTTTTTAGAAAGGCAGGTAAAGATAGACTTTTTCAGCAAGATCACTGTTAGCCACAAACACCAACAAGCTGTTGCTTCAGATATGATAACTTCTGACCGAGGCTGCTTTGGATTCAAACTGCCCAACATGCAACCATTTCCCTTAAAAAAAGATGCTGGCTCACATAAAAGGTTAAGCACAACCCATAATTGCTTTTCAAAGTTACTAATAATCATGGAATTATTAAAACACTTCCTCAATTTCTAAATTTGTAAAATAAGATTTGTTGTTTAAGGGCTTGCACGTGCATCGACAGACAAAACATTAGAAATGGCAACTGACGAGGTTAAATACACCTGATATTTTTAAAGCCTCTAGGAAACGGAAGGTATTTTGACTAATCCTCTTAGCTCACAAGTACATTTCATAGCAATGTACATATTACATTTGAAACAAATGTAAAATGACCCTCATATTTTAGCTTAGTGTTGCATAACCTATAATTCTGAATTAATTTTAAACAAATCAGTCAAATTTAATGAATTGAATTTTGATTGAGTGAGACTGAATTCTGATTTGATAATGACCAAATCGGAATTATAGTTTTGGGAAACTAATAAAATTATCTGTAACAAATTACAAAATATGTCTTTTTCAGAGAAACATTTTTCAGTGTAGAAAAGCAGTTCAAGCAGGTGAACGTTTGTATTTATATGCACTAGATAGGTTAAACAGTACAGTTTGCATATTTTTTTAGTATAAGCTAACATGTGGTAATAACAGTGACACTGCTATTCTAAACAACACCTCCGTAAAGAACCCTACATCCTTCATTGCATTCATTCACTTTGTGCTAAGTGTGACGCAAATCAGTATTAAATATGTCTAAATATCCCACAGTAGGTGAATCTGATTGGTTGAGAAATGTCATTGTCCTGCATTTTATTAAGCCGAGCGGCTTGTTGTTTTCATTTGTGGCTTTTAATTTCCGCATCTGTCCCTGCAGTTGGAGTTTTTATTACTGTTAATTTACTACTTGGGTTTTGTGTGCTTGGCCACTCCCGTTCATAACGTGATGAGGGAATGCACTTAACGCTCCCCACTTACAGCTGCTTTGTAAATTGTGAGCATGAATTGGATTTAAAGGGGCTTGATTAAGCCACACTGTCCCCTGGTTTTAAGTGTGTTTAATTTCATACCATCTATAAATAAACACATTATTCACTTATGCCCACTGTGAAGGCCTCATATGTTAGTCTCTAACAATTGTACTCGAAGGCTGTTTCAAAGACTTACAGCTCTCTGGTTCTTGTCCAGTTAATCCACTTCTAATGTTGACTCTGCTTGCTTTCATTTAGAAGCCGATGCTGTTGTCTTTGTTTTAACAAAGCTCAAAACTATGAGGGAATTGTAATTTAAATGCACTTGAAATCCAGGGAGTTCTTGCAAACATTTTTGTTTGGTTTAATCTACAGATTGTTATGTCTAAAGCCATGTGGGAATTATGCAATGCAAACTCCTCAAAAGAGGACAAATAGAGAAATTCTCAAGACTGAATATGTGGGAGGGCTTATTCCAGCTTCCGCTGCCAATTTTAGCACTGGAGGATTGTTCGTTGAATGGATTTTTGCTTTTATATCTTGCCTTCATTGTTTCTCTGATGTAGTAAAAAGGAGGTTTTGTGTTGCTCCTGATTAAAGCATAAAAAAATATAAAGTGAAGAGGCTTTGATTAGTTTCTGCCCCAAATAATCTCTTGAATAATAGACTAACAAGCACAGGCTCAAGGTTTGCATATCCAGTCTTAGTCGCACTTCGTCTTTGGTGGATAAATACTTAAGGACAACATGGAAGGACACAGTGCCACTTAGGTTTAGCTGAGGAAAACTCCACTGTGCATACATTGAGATGACTCCATGGATAATCATCACAAATGCCTACTGAAGGACCTAAATGCACTGTAATTAGAAAATAATAGGCCGGTTTTCATGGATGGAAGGTTTCTACTTAACATTTTCACTAGAAGCAAATTGGCTAAAGTCGAAATCAAGCCAGGATAGAGGCTCGTCAGCCCCCAATATAAAAGTTGATCTTGGCTGTTAAAAGGAAGGAACTGTGCATGCAGAGGTGTAATGGGCATGTGGTCTCTATTAAGGCTAACAGCTCCCATCTCCTTCAAGGTGGTCATTTAGTAGTGCTGCTCACTCAGCCTAATCAATGGCTGAAGTCGCAGCGAACCATTAAATAAAAAAAGAGGCTAAAGATGAGGTGCTTCTGATTGGGGTTAATTGGATGTAATTGGAATTTATACTGTACAGTGGACGACTCATTAAGAACACATTTAAGAATAATGTCATTTGAGCTCAGGTCATTTAACCATTTTTACACGGAAAAGGCGAGAGGCAGGAGTTGGAAAATGACATGATCTTGTTGTGAATGTCACATGCAGCATGCAGTGCATTATATGAAACCCCTGGAACTTTTAAGCATTCTGGCCTTACAGTGTGATGGTGACGGTCCAACTCCAATCTCACAATACGCATGAGATTGGAGTTGAAGGAAAATAATACGTGGTTATTACATTTTTCCTTGCAAATTTTCGTGAAGAGTCTTGCACGTGTTTATTGAGCCATCTCTACTTCAAAAAATCTGATATCAGATATCGCTGAGCTCAGAAGTCACCTAATTAGTAAGCAGAGTTAATCTGTGACAAAGACACACAGATATAAATTAGCATTGGATGATCGGTTTAGAACAAATCACATCACAAGTACCAAGAAACACACCAGACAGACCAGGGATAAAGTTGTAGAAAAATTTAAAGCATTTTGGTTTTGAAACAACGTTCCAAGGTGAGAATATCTCACACAGCACTTTTCTGTTCATCAACCAAAAGTGAAATGAGTATGGCACATGGAAGTGTGGAAAGACTGTTCATTTGCTGACAGAAAAGAAAAATGTATTTAATTGTAGCTCACAATACCACAAACATGTAGCAGAATCTGCTCCTGTCAGGTAGTAAAACTGAACTTTTTGCACAGTAAAACTGGCAGTGTGTTAAATCAACATTGAGTCTATTTGATCCATATCAGAATTGGTCTTAATTTGCCTCTTTCAGAAGTATTTCAACAACCGATTGAGTAGTTATGACACTTGGAGGAGTTAATTTTGATTAATTTGATTTTAATTTTTAATCCAGATTTAAAACTTTTTTTTTCTTAATTCTAACTGATAAAGATTATTTTTAAGGTATAAATTACAACTTAATGAACAAGGAACAGTGAGTAAATAAATGAGTGTTGTGCTTTTATTTGGATATTTTCAGCCTGACGTGTCCTTGTATTGCTACAGCTAGCTTAGCAGAGAGAGGATATCAAAAGTAAGTTTATTTTATTTTATTTCCTAAACAATGCAAAGTCATTTAATATAGCCTTCATTTCAAAAGACATTAATGTGGCCATTATTCTGAAGCTGCAGTTAACATGGATAGATTATTGTGAGCCATTAACATCCCATAATACACCAGCATCACCGGCTAAAAATCAATTGCATCCTTTCACAGTAAGACATGTGGAGCAGCTGCAGACTGTAGCTCACATAATGCCTCCCTTTAACTAATTAGAGGGAATAAAAACAGAAAAATGTGAATATTTAAAAGAATAGCTTTAAGTTGCTCTTAGGAAATCAAAATATGGAATCACTATTCTGTTGTAACTTCAAAATGATCTGTTTATCTGCTTCATAACTTCTGTATGCATAAATATATGGATTTCAGTATAAAATTTAACATTAAATGTGAACAAACTACAATAAGTTAATTTTCTTTTCTTTTTTTTTTGAGATTTTTCATTTTCCCCCTTTTTTGTCCGGCCAGTTTCCTGCATTGGACTGCAACTTGAAGCTCCGTGCCATGAGACAAGCTCAGACGGATGGATTTCAGCACTAATCCGTTTGATGTAAGTGAATTTAGGTTCTAATTCGTGGGCTTGTGCGCTGTATAACAAGCCAGAATCTGCAACACACGGTTCATAAATTCAAGAGGAGAGCGAGAGCGAGACAGAGTGCGGGATGAGAGAACGGGGTAGAAGAATATGGTGTTTAACGGGTAGGCAGTATGTTTTATCAGTCACTGGCACCATTTAGCTGACAAAAAATGAGCAGACCCAGCTCTGGGAATAGGGCCTAGGCACCGGGTGTTCACCAAATCCTCACAAGAAGAATATCAGCTCTTCTCACATGCTGCTGCCTGATATCCACTGCTGTAGCTGAAAACTATCTCCATTGTCCAGTTTGATTGCCTGAATCAAACTGATTTACTGCAAATCCATCTGAGCTTTGATAAATCTATTACAGTTTCATTTCACTGATTTCATTAACGTGAATAAAATCAGCCATGCTTTCTGCATAACTGCCTTTTAATGGCTTGGCCCTGTCACCTGCCTCAGTATTAATCCCTCTGACTTATTGCTCCGCAGAGGGAATGAGTAATGGGTATTTGAATGTGATCAGCACAGTACAATGCAATTAAGGAACCAGTACTGTTCTGTGCCTTTAATCCTGAACTAATTTGAATTGCAGTTTGATAGCACTGTGAATCCTGCATAATTATGTAGGGTGCATATTAAACTCTGTGACAAACCAAAGAGGCCTTTAACTAGCCCTGCCATGAGGAGAGCAGCCAGGAGAGCCACAGTAACGTAGCAGCCATGGCACTCTGGAAGTCTCAATTACCACACTCTTGGATGACAGGCTGGGGAGGGGTGGGAAGACTTTGTTTGAAAGCGGTTTACGTTGATGTCTCGCTCTCTTTTTCTCTGTTCCTAACCTCAACTGTAAGGCACAAGCGTAAACTAAGCCCTCCCATAAAGACGTCAAGGGTTAATCAGAAAGGGTTCGAGATCTATACGTGTGCCTCAACTCTAAATTTACGCAATTATTTTCTGAAACAGAAGGTGTTATATTATTAAGTCATGATGTTATTTTTTGCAAAATCAGGATAATCAATAGGAAATGCACATACCTCGCACCCACTCCCATAGGAAAAACATTTATTTTAATATTTTGTTTTTGAATTCTGCCAATGTGTTGATGTACGATTCATTTTCTTAAACGTCTTATCTGATAAATTAGCAGAACCTAATAAATGGCAATTTTTATACAGAATCAAATAAAAATCTGAAAAGTGTAGGACACATTTGTATTTAGCCTTTCCAAGTCACTAGTAGAGCTGCAATGGCAGCTTCAAGATTTCACCTAGCTTTGCACATATCATCCATCCATCCATCCATCCATCCATCCATCCATCCATCCATCCATCCATCCATCCATCCCTCCATCCTCCCTCTATAACTGTGTTTCCTTGTAGGGTTGTGGGTGGACTATCTCCTGTGGTCACTGAACACGTCACCAGCCCATCACAGGGCAGCTATCCACATGCAGAAACTGAATTTTTATTCTTCACAAAACAACTCAAGGTCAGTCAGATCAAATTGATTGGAAACATAAATTTTAAAGCTTTGGCTTTATTATCTGCTTGGATTAAACTTTGGCTAGGCCATTCTAACACATGAGCATGTTTTTACGTAAACTATTCCATTGGATCTCTACCTGTATTTTTAGGGCCATTGCCTTTTTGAAAGGTCAACCTCCACTCCTGTATACAATCTTTTGTACCATCTAAGGTCGTCTTCTAGAATTGTCCTGTGTTTGTCTCCTCCCAAATTCCCATAAACTCTGACCAGCTTCCCTGCTTCTGCTGAAGGAAAACTTTCCCACAGCTTGATTCTGCCACCGCCTTCTTTCACAAGTGAATGGCAGGATCAGGCATCCTTGATCTTCATGATGCTGATTTTTAACTGTTTACTAGCAAACCTCAGAGGGCTTCATAGAACAATTGAAATGATAGGTTAAGTTAGACGCACAGTAACTTTATCTCATAATTAATTGACTTAAAAATTTGATTTAATGTATCAGAGGAATAGGGGCTTAACGAAATGCATGTCATGGCTTTTTGATTTGAATTTGTATATATATATATATTTTTTTTTTTTTAATGTAAAACTATACATATTTTTTCTTCCACTTCCCAGCTTTGTGTTAATTTATTACATAAAGCCTAGATCAAATACATTCAAAGTTGTGGATGTAACAAGCCAAAAGCAGTTAACGTGGTGTGTATAATTTTGGAAGGCGTTCTAAAAGTTTCTTGAAGTTTTAAAGTTTCTACTTCCAACAGCACACTGTGTGAAAAATAAAGGTTTATAGAAAAGCATTCCCTTTAAAAACAAAAAAATAAAAAATAAAAAGGAAACCTCTGTCTATAAAATCATCGAATGATTAAACTGATAATACAGTCTGACTATTGTCAAATCTTGATAGGAACACATAATGGAAATGTTAGTTGACATATAAAAGATCGTTTTAAAATTGTAAGTACCTCAATCACAATTATCCTTCGTTCTTGTACCTCAAGTTGTCTGACTTGGGGGATATTTCACACCAAATTAAAGCAGTCTTAACAGTGAGCTATTCTGCTTCACACAAAATTGAAGAACAGAGGGATAGAGTGAAGAGGGAGAAAAAGATGCAGAGACAGAGGGGAGAAGAGGAGGAAGACACAGAGGGGGCTGCCGGCTAAATTAAGCCATTGTGACTCAAAATCCTCCTTTAATAAGGTTCATGCTGTCTACAACTTCATCATTTTCTCCTGAATGATAATTACTTTATTCAATCATGTTCAAGGTTTTAGTGAAAGCTAGCATTGATTGATTAACTTCAATTACCATGCTTGCATTTGCATAGATAAAAACTGCTTTTCAATTTGTGAGTGGCACACGGATGGAAACCCTGCCTTGATATTTGCATTTCAATGTGAACGGTGAAGGATAAAGGTGGGAGCAGGGTCTGATCACTGCTAAGCCCTTTCTGGTCGGCTGCGCCAGCATCTATTTTTCCATAAACACCCTTTGTTGTGATGTTGGTTTGCTCATTCCATGCAGAGAGAGCCAGCAGTGAGCTCTGTTTGCAGGCTGGCTTGATGGCTCTGTTGGGGGATTACGCGGCGTTGCAGCTACAACTCAGCGGAGAGCTTAGGTGAGCTCGGGCTGCGGCGGCGCACAGCTCTCGAAGCAGCCGTACGTCAAACAGATGAATAGAAGAATGTTGATAAATTTCACAGTTCAGGGGGCTGCATGCAGCTAATGAAGATGCACACATTTACGTAAAGAACGGCACGCACCAGCAGATGATTACTGTCATCAAGTGTCTGGATCAGTCATAACCGCCGCTTACAATTTAGATTGACAGAAACTGTAGCTTTTGTATGAAGTATGGAAATTATCTGAAACTTTTAGTCAAGCTTTCCTACTTCTGTTGAATGCTGTACTTGCTCATTTTCATATAACAAGCTATCTTCCCTCATGACAAGCTGAAGTCTTTTTGCTTCTTGCCAACTTTAAGTGATAATGGAAAAACCAACAGATTCTTGTAATTGCATTATTGTAACTAGAAGACCTGAACACCTACGTGTGAAAAAAGGGAGTTCATGGACATTTTGATCACTGTGAGCTAAAATAAAAAATAATGAGAGTAGGTTCTTCTGTAACATATAGAATTTCCATTTGCACTGCAGTCCATGCAAGGAACTCCACAACTATACAATGAGCGAAATCACAGCTGTGCCACTTATGCACGAGTATTGGGATTACTGTCACCTTTGTCTGCATATTTTTCTTTGATTAATGTCACCCAAATGCTGTGTCTTCCAATTGAGAACCCAGTTCATTTGCATGATTTTTTGTACATGGTGCAAATTTGAGGATAAATTAGTCAGTCTCTTATCTTTGTTGAAATGGAGTGGGTTTTCTTTTTTTTTTTTTTTCTACCAAAGGAGTTCCAATGCAATATTCCCAGAGAATTACACCTGTGAGATATGCTAATCATTAGCACAGCCATAATGACCTTATTTACCTTCATACAAAAGAGGGAAATTAGCATTAGGTGCCCTAAATGAAAAGGAAGTTAAATCAAGACATTTGCTTTTATTCCCCTGTTTTTTAGCTGGAGAGGCAAAACAGCAGCTTTTCCACTTTTACAATGTGTATCGACATACAACGTGTTAACGCTGCTATGGGAGGGAAATCCCAGATGCTGCAGGTTTAAGGTCGTTATGCTGGAAGGTAGCGTCACAACCAAATCTTTGACAATCTCTAACAAGTTTTCAGTAAGGATTGCCCCTATCCAGCTCCATCCATCTTCCCTTCAAGTCTTATGAGCGCTCCTTTAAGTGATGAAATATCAACACATTATGTTGCTGCCACCACCATGCTCCAATGTGAGGATTCTGTGTTCAGTTTGATCTGCAGTATAGCTTTTTTTTTTTTTTTTTATCAAAAAAGCTTTTAACACATTGGCAAAAAATATATGTGTTTTGGTTTTAGGGAGAATATATTTCTCTGTGTTCTGTGTGGTCTCCCTTTAAACAGGGATTCCAATTTCCGACCTTCTACACCAACTTGCTTTTGAGCGTAACACAGTCAAAACAACCTTTTCTACTTTCAAATGAAAGAGAGAAATTAAAAGAAAAAAGAACAGGGAGTTTATAATCAAAGCACTCACTTTTATCCCCCACTTATTCGCTGGAGGGACTAAACAGCCGCCACAGCGTGTTTAGCAGCAGACAGTGATCAGTTGATGCCTTTTTAAGGTATATGGGAGCGCTGTCTTCTATTGCTGCCTTGGAGGGGAATTCCCAGATGGCATGTGATGATTAGGTAGTTCACTTAGCTGTTTTGAAATGAGCATCTGGAATCACAGGTTGAATTAACACCACTGGGTCCCTCATTTTCTCTAAATGAGTGTCATTCAATTAATCTAATTATTAGGCATGCAAAAACTGAAGGACTAATAGATTTGTATTATATCATCATTATCATCTCACAAGTGCTCACATTTTCTTAAAAGGCGCGTGTGTGTTTAGAACAAAGAGAAACATCCTACAGCCTTGGTTAATAGCAACAGTTTACAAGTTCAAAAAAAATTAAAAAGTGTGGCTATTTTTTTTTTATCGTGTCATTTGCATTTTTGCTTTCTGCTGTGCAGCAACTTGCAGTCATTCTCATATCTGGTCCTATCCAACATAGAGCCCTGCTGGGTTTCACTTTTGTCGTGTAATCAGCGTCTGATTTAGACACAGAACACCAGCTGAATGAAATTAAGATTCCAGTTTAACGGAAAATAGTCATCTCTCTGAAGGACACTTAATTACGGCAGTGGATCTGCCACAAAATAAAATGTACCTTGGAGGAATTAGTTCAGACAATTCGCTGATGTAAATTGCATGGCATAAAATAAGTTTGAAAGAAAGTAGAACTGAAGAAAACTGCTAACTATGTTACATGAAACCAAAAAAAAAAAAAAAGTCTTTTGGAGCTCCTATGGTCTATTTCAGCTACATTTACTGAGAACAAAAGGTTGAGCTGGTGATTTTTGTCTCTCTTTTTTCACTATCTGACACAATGGACAGGCAGAGCACATGATCAGTGTCAACTCCCCATCAACTGCCCCCTTTCACATAAATCATCTGATGCACGCTTAAAGTGACCCCTCTCATGCCTGTCTCTCAGTACCCCCATCGCCTCCCGTCGCTCATCTCTGGATCTCCTGCTGTCCGGAAGGACCCTCTCCCTAGGATGGAGTGGCTTCCTGCTGGGACTGTTGAGCCCAGGAGAGAGGGAGGCGACGCCGGGGAGGGGGCGTTGCACAAACCGGGAGAACATTATCAGCAGCCCACAACCTCATCCAGCACCCTCCAGTCACTGATCTTCCGTCCCTGTTACCCTTCCCCCACACACAGACAGACACCCCTTCCCTTCCTGCTGTTTGTGTGTGTATATGCATCTGTGCACTTGTCTCCATATGGGCTTCTCTGGTTGATGGAGAAAAATAGCACATCAGTACGTCTTGTGCTTCTCCGTATAAATGGCTTTTAGTGGGTATTGTACATATCTGTGGTCATTAAGTAAAAATGCCTCAATATAGGCAAAAATATAATTTCAGAGGAAGAAAAACTAAATTAAAGCAAATAAATTAACTCCTGTGTTGTTTCTTCAGGAAAGCTAAGAAGAGATTAGAAGGAGCTTGAAACATCCATTTTAACTGATGGATAAATGGATGGATGGCAGCCTTAATGTTAGACTTCAGTGCATGCTGGGGTTGAAAACCTAAATCAGCTATATGTGCTGGATCCCTAACTGTCCACTGATGATGACCGTTATTGGCCATGATCAATGATCGTCGAGTCAAAACCTCAAAAATGACAATTTTACTCAATTGGTGAACGCACCATGCGCAAGTCATTGAGCAGAGAGGATCTAAATTTAGATATTTCTATTAATGGGATGTTTGAAATTTGATTAATTGGACCCACAGATGATGTAAATATATATTTGAAAGTAAACTGGGTATGTGGAGACAAGTGTGTACTTCATTCAGAGGGCAAGTGAGCACAATTTTTAGAAGATAACAGGAAGGATGTAAGTAGTACAACAAAGATAATTTGTTTTATTCTTTTTAGCATCATTATTACTCAACATGTTGGATAAGGGGATCTTGATAACAGTTTGGAAATGCTGCCATTTGAATTGCTAATATTCAATACATTTTAAAATGTTTCAAAAGTGTAAAAGAAATAAATAATGCAGTCTGTTTCTAAGTGACATTTCTGTTTCTGCCTATTGGCCTTATCACACTCCAGCAGTTCTTGAACAGCCCTCCAGAAGCTACACTTCAGTCTTGGCTGGTCTATAATGCAAACACCTTGGCAGTTAATTCACAAAGAAGAGACACCAATTTTGTCTCAGCAAGAGATATATCAAGGATGTCAAACAAAGCAAACAACTGCATCGAATTCTGATAGCACAAAGCTAAGCCTTCAATTTGAGCTCTCCATCGGAAGAAAGCAGAAGTTAGCTTTAAATATATTCCTAGTAGAAGAGAGAGCATATTGTGTTATCATAAGAGTCTGTTTACCTAGTGAATCTACATATGGCTATCTAATATCTTTGTGCCATAGAGCAGGTTGGAAGCTGGAGTCCCAGGGGTTTCAAGGCTAGGATTATGCATGGCCAGGGGTTGAACTATTGCCCCTGAGTGATTGAAAGACCTCTACCAGCTTAGGCCCTGTTTATTGTACATTTGCATTGCTCAGTTCCACAAGGCTGCCGGGAACTATCAGCGGCCGAGCAGCTCATATCTGAACCACTCCTATTCTGTTTCCTCCTGAACACTCGCATGCCTTCCAGCGAGAGGAGGAAGCTCGAGGCTTATAGGCAATCATTTAGTCTGATTGACCAGGATATTGTCTGATCAATATCTTGCACCAAGCCCCATGCGGTGAGAGAAAACAAATCAAGTGTTTGTGTATTTAAAGCCAGTATTTACACCGGCATTCAGGATTCAATACCGGAGCGCTTCTTTCTTAATTTGGATTAACGAGAAGCTAGCTGATCCTGGGTCTGCATCATGCTCTTCTGTACTTCTCCCGTGAAGTTTCAGGTAAGTGACTTCATGACACAATTCTGAAATGTGTTTTGTGTCAATCAGTTGCTTCCTGGACCATCTCCTACAACTGAGGCGCACATCTATTAATAAAGATAATTGCGTTTGGATCCATGCCCTGAAGTGGTCAACTACGCAATTTCACTAATTCATCCTGGTGAAAGGTTGACCTTAAGAAATGTAATTACACACACACACACACACACACACACGCACACACACACACACACACACACACACACACACACACACCTCAGTTACACAAGAGCCCATGGGGTCCCCAAAACGTTTACTGGTGAAGAAGGTATAATTACCAGAAAACAATTAGGCTATTCTTGTCACAGTTGGCAAGAGAGTTTTTCAAGTGCTACTTCTGGCTTTTGAACAAACAACTGATTATGAAACTCTTTTACTCAAGCACATGCTGGCAAAATAAATAAAGCTTGCCCAATTTATTGGTTCGTTTTTATTTAGACAGGCCTTTTTGAAAGCTTGAGAAGAGAAAATCGAGTTATCAAATTTTGTTCGGGAACATGGAACACCTGTGACTTTTTTAAGGCATATAGCCATGATCTGCTCTGGTTCTACATGGCCAAGTGGAATTAAGTGGTTTCCCAGTATAAACACAAACCATTTATGAATTTTAATAGGTCCTCCCCATGCCTCATAACTATGCATGACTTTATACTTTCATAATTGACAGGAAATATGAACTAGGCCAAGGGTCGCCCATTAGAATGACTTTTCATTTAATTTTTTGACAGCCCAATACACAAATGTGTTGCGGATTTCTTGAGTATATTCATGTAGCACACGAGAGCCTTTCTGGTGAAGTCTAGCAGTAATCCCCCGAAGGCCAGGATCACCTCTCATATAATTACACAGTACTACATATAGCTGCAGTAAAGTAGATCAGAAATCTGTTTTTTCATAGCTCATGACACTTTTGTTCTGCTTCACTGTAATGGCAAATACTGATGCACACAAAGAAACAAAGGGTTCCTATGATATCTGGAAAAGTATGGACATTATTTAGGTCATTTTTAGGACTGAATACAGATGGACAAATTTACAGTATGGAAACAAGTTTGCATTGTCGTCTGATCTTATTCATTCTAACGTTGTCTGGATTTAGTATCCATCCATCCTTTTTAAAGTCTTTTTGCTGTCTAACAATTTATGGGGTTCATATTTAAAGCCTGATCACTGTAAAAACATAATCACAAACTTGTGTAAGACATTTGATTTTTAAACCCGAGTATGTAAAAGGGAGGAACTTTGAAAACTGAAGTCACCTTTTTTTTTTTTTTACAGTGATGCATTAATCATTATAACACTTCCAAGTGAGGTCATCCATGCAAATGTAAAATAAACAAACAGACAGTGTTGCCTTTTCCTCAAGTTCAGCTGTAGGGCAGGATGACCCCCCGTCTCTCCCACTTTTCTACACCTACCCTGTCCGACTGGGGCTGTCCTGTAGCACAGAGGTGCTCAGCACAATAGAACAATAAAATGTGGGAGGGTGGAAAGAATGTGGGCTCTATCACCCTCCTTTTAGCACAAGCTGGGACTCATTGTATCCCTAAGATGCAAATCTACACCTCTGGGCTATAAAAGTGTGACACAAAGACGCTTCTTGACTGAGTAAATTAACATTCATCCCACTCGCAATTAAGCAGACAGACTGACATTGTCGCTCCTACGTCGCAGCAACACTGGGGGCTTTGTTGACATGGCGTCTGGACAGAGGGAAAAACTGGAGGAAAATATGTTCAACTGAGTCATTGCCTGGACATTGGTATCTGAAAACGTGTGTATGCGAGCAAAACAAGATGCTTGAATTAAGCTTTCATTTTGTTTTGCGACACTTAACTACCAGATATTTTAAAAAATTCATTACAGGAATAACATTTTATCTATAAACTTCTGTGTATTTTAACAACATAAAGTAATCTGATAACCCTAAACAGAATCTAGTGCAACAAAAATAAATCCATCTAGACGGCCGTTGCATGAGCCATTAGTCTGTAATGCACCAGATTCAGGAAAGGGAAATGTATTGATATTATGGATATTAGGTTCCCGCAATGATTTAACCTAAAAGTTCTTCAGTTACGGCAGCTGTTCGCTGTCAAAAAAGACCTTTACCATCATGGTGAGCCAGAATCAGATCAGGTTTATCAGGTAGTAAGCTGCTCCATTGAAAGACACTTTATCTCTAAAAGGTTTCAATTTGGCAGTGTTTGTGAACAACACTGGTGATTTGTACTAACTTTTCAATAAAATGCACTAAAACATTTTAACATTTAAAACTGTTCAGTAAATAAAAAAATAAAAAAAACAAGATTACATGAACAAAAGTGAACAGATACAACACCCTCGAGAGAAAAAGCCGCTGTAAACAAATCATCTTGTATACAGAGACACACACAACTCATATCTAGTTAACGCGGGATATAAGAATGCATTCCTGAAAGCATGAATACATTACCATCTGCTGCTTTTAATCCCAGACAGTTACAGTAGTGGCATGTTTTGGTAAAAGGATATCATTAATCATGGGTATAATCAGATGACATCAGGTCATGCCCCACTAAGTGTGTTTTCCTCATTATGGTAATATGGAGGAGAGGGCTGTGTTTCCGCTCCTTTTTTCTACTTTGACACCTCTTTTCATGTCACCCTACTCCTCACAGAGGAGGAAGAAAAAGATTAAGAGAGCCGACACGACTATAGCCTCTTAAATTCAATTAAAACCCTGAAATATTTGTAGAATTAAGCAGACAATACGGAAAAGAAACAGTCAGTTTATCTAAAATACGAGACGAGAGCTTCGCATGAATTGCCACAACTTTAACTCACGACCAGAATAAAAGTATTTCTGCCGCAGTACCCTAAGGCTATTTACTGTCTCCTTGATCTATGAAGTTTGTGGTTTTGATTGTGTGTGATTATGTTCAGGAGAATGACCTTTAGTGGCAAAGCGTATTGTAATGTAATGAGGATGTGTCAGTCGGCAGGAGTACAGTGATGAGACAAGGCCAGGCAACTTGTGGTTAGAGCATCGATCTGCCGGCACAGTGAGCATAGGGGAGAATCTGAAATATTTCACTTCCTTCTCCGGATGCACACGTAGACGAGGGATCTGAAGACGCTGGTCAGAGGCAAACTCAAATAACGACACTAAGAATCAAAAGTATAAGAACCCACTTATAGAAACAGCAACATATCAGAATGTGTATTGTAAACCTTTTGTGCTAATATAAGCTTACTATATATGAAGTAAACTCAGAAAAATAAATCTAAAGTCTCCACTTCTGTTTTTTTTTCTCATAAAGAAGCCCAATAAGCTTTCTTAAGGTAGGAATATGACAGTTTTATACCATATTATTACTTATTAAAGAAGAAAAGATGAAAACAGTTGGAGTGGAGGTGAAAGTAGAGGTGTTGCAGATTGATATGGTGATGGATTCTCTTACCTCCGCCTTCTCATTAACTCTGGCTGAGGTAATATGACCTGGGAGAGATTTTCACCTCCTCCTTCAGCACTAACACCGGGTCTCTAAGCCCTGCTCGGTAAGCCCCTATCTCATAAAGCACAATTAACTGGACCAATCAGACAGGCTTAAAGTCACTCCTCTAGTGCCTTAACTCCTAATTAACCAAAATACATCATCAGCGATGAATCAGCCCCGTGGATTTCAATCATAATCATAGTCGCTTATAATGTAGTAATTTGCTGTGACTTTTTCCTCAAGGACTACTTGGTGTAATTTGGGTAATAGGAATTAAAATCTATATTTTTTGCCAGCTCTGTTTTTTTCTGCAAGTAAGAAAGTACATACAGCAAGGAAAATAAGTATCAAGGACGGCAACCTTTTTTGAAGTAAGTAATGATCTAATGAGGCATGTGACATAAAATTCACACCAGATGTCAGTAACAACCAAGTAATCTACTCATAAAAACTGATTAAAAAAAAACAAGTCCATAAATTAAGGTAATTGTAATAGAGAGAAATGGCACAGGGAATAAGTACTGAACCCACAGATTGAGCTTCCTGCAGTAGTTTTTACAAGTATTTGTTGAAGATGGCAGCTTGGAGATGTCTCCTATATGGGGAATCTGGCCAGCTGGATTGCTTAGCTGTAATTCACACCCACTGGGTTCACTCGCTGCCTTCAAATCTTAAAAGTTCTGTGGGTTAGTTCTTTTATCGCAGTATTTTGGATGGCTTCAGACTGAGTTGGTTGGGCCATGCTAACTTTATTAATAGGTTGTTTTTTTTTTGCTGTGTTTTTGTGATTGTTGTCTTGCCAAAAATCATCTGTCTAACCTCTTTTCATCTTTATATTCTTTATATTTATATTATTCTTGTATTCTTGTAAGGAATGTCTATCGTACATTTCTCCATTTAATCCTTTCCTCATGTGCCGGTACCATGCACTGAGAAACACCCCCATGTGTTTAAGGCGTGATTTACAGTGCCAATAAAATCTGTAGGATTTTAACCTCCTGTTTCATGTTGTGTTGTTCAAATGTTTTGCATCAGACTTTAAGCAATTTTTAAAACAGATTTCTTCAGCAGTCATCTGTTGTTGAGTGCATTTATTGTTTTCTTGTAAAAACTGTACATTCTAATACCAAGTCATTCTAAGGCACTTTGCTAGTCTACTTTGGAGCATCTCTTATTATTCTTCTTTAGACTCCCTCTGTCAGAAATCATGCGATAAGCGTCTGGTCATGGACGGTTTATGGTGAAATTATGTTCTCACTGGAGCATCTAGAAGTTATGTCTAACAGTATGATTTGCAACAATATGGAAACATTTTTATAGGCAGTCAGTTAGAACTAACCCAGCTGATATTAATTTCTCTAGAAGACGATAGGATTAATTTTTCAAAATACCAACAAATTCCAGCTATTCTTGGGCTTGTCAACAGAGACTTTTGCAGCTTCTTTTCTTTGGATCTTAAACACTTTTTTCCTTTATATTTCACCTTTTTAACCATAATTTATTTATTTTAAATTTGTTTCATTTTAGTTGGTTGCTACCAACCCCACAAAAAATCATATCATTAGTCCAATTAGAATTGTCTTTCTATTGGTGGGAATACTGTGCTGTGTTCAATACTTATTTGACGCTCTGCATGTAATTATAATTTTAGTTGAACGTGGTTTGTGGTCATAAGAACTAGTTTATCTCTGAGGTGTATGCCTTAACTATGGAAGCGTAGCAGTGAAACATTAATCACTAAAGTATTATGGCTGATATTCTTGGACAGCACATTAATTCAGGTGGCTATTAGGCTGCCTTGCAGCCAACCTTCAAAAAAAGGTCCACATTGAAATTCAGTTGACAGTGCACAGTGTGCAAAAAGCTAACTATGGCGTTACTGCAAAACAAATTGCTGATATGAATATAACCAATGTGAGTATGCATAGTGCAGCCGGCGCTACGAAACACTCTAGACTTCGGCGGACAGTAGGTTTAGTCATTCTGGACTGGCACCATGTCTTCAGTGTATTCCTTGTCAACAGAGACAGACACTCTACCTGTAGATGGAAATAAAGAAAGGCTGAAGAAACACCAATTAGAATGGCTCGCTCTCCTGCACTCCCTCAGAAAAGCCTGGCTCTGCTAAAGGTCAGCCTGAAATTTGAATGACAGGGCCAAAGTCTTTTACTCATAATTTTTGTGTTTGCAATAGATTTCAGAGCAATTCACAGCCTTAAAGGCCTTAAGTGGAACAGCAATTAATTGTAATGAATAATCTGACAAATCTGGTTGACATATGGCCGCTAATACTCCTCCTTTCTAGAGAGAGCAGTGGAGGGATTAGATTACCTCAAATGAAATCTGGGAGCGCGGTGCCATCTGCATGTACAGAGAGAGGCAGCACACGTAGAACAGGACGTGGGTGAAACCAGGGTCTGCTCCCTGTCGCACGAGTTCCCTCAACCTCACCACCAACTGATTTGGGAATTGAGGCTTTTTTTTTTTCCCTCCCCCTCTCTCATCTTATTGAGCCAGCTGCTTCTCACGAAATGAAACGCAATAATGCCGCAGCATTGCCAAAATCGAACCCAGTGAGAAAAGCAAACAAACACGACAGAAGTGATAAGTGTTATGTAAACATATAAACAACACCACCACCGTGTCGAGCCATCTGAGCACATGGAAGTCTGAACTTTATTAAAAGCATTTAGAAGCGCGATGAATTGTCCAA
This sequence comes from Poecilia formosa, assembly GCF_000485575.1. Lineage (NCBI taxonomy): Eukaryota > Metazoa > Chordata > Actinopteri > Cyprinodontiformes > Poeciliidae > Poecilia > Poecilia formosa. The sequence goes on along the minus strand of NW_006800196.1, from coordinate 258,792 downwards.
CTCAACATGTGTGCCTCATTATTAGCATACTTAGTGTTTTTGTGGTACAAAAAGTAGGTCCAGTTTTTGGAAACTATCAAAAAGTTAGCTATTGGTTGGGTGAATAAAACACAGCTAAAGACATTAAGTCACCTGTACAACATAAGGCAGCTTATTAACTTTGAGTGATTAATAGAATATTGTAATACGTGGTTTTTACAGTACTTAAAATAGCACTTATATGATAAAAATAGCCCAGACCTCAGCTCTGTGAAACAATGTATTAGAGGGAGTGTGCTGCTGTGTCAACAGAGCCAATGGGTGCAGTGGCGTCACAATGTAAACTCCTGCTAAAAGCCTGATAAAGAGGTGGCATTCTGCAGCGCGGCTATTAGCAGCCAGCTGACATAAGCAAATGCATCAGCACATTCATTTACAGCAAGGAAATTCCGTTTTCGCTACACACTTAGGCATTTTCCATTTTTTAGCATCCAACACTTTGTCGGAAAAATTGCACAGGGATTCAGAGCATTATTTGTGTCACACTCTTTCATACTTATCTTACTTACCTTGGAGGACCTAGGTAAGTAATATAGTTTCCTATATTTCCTTGCAAAATCATTTCTCATAGCAGCTCAGAGGTTTATTCCTATGTTGAAGCATTTTTTTTTGTCCATGCCAGAAAGACTGTTCCTGCAGAAATGCATCCACTTTATACCTAAAACTTGTCAAACAAGGACGATTTCAGATTCCCTCGCACCCCCTGCATCGATTAATGAATAAATGTTTTTTTTTATTATTAAAACCCCAACTGATTGAACTTTATATCATAAAAAAGAGATTATCACAGGAGTGACTTAGCATTAGTATGCTACATCAGCAAACTCCTCCGCATGTAAAGATGTTAAGCCTTACTATTCATGACTTTATGTGCAAAGGTAAATAGGAGGTTATTCCACCAAACTGGTTTCAGTGGCAAACTAGTACTTCTGCTTGTTTTGTATCTGTTCTTTCTCTTTCTTTCACCACATGCTCTGACTCCACAAAGGCCCCGTTAAGTTGTTTTTTGTTTTTGTCTTTTTGTTTTGTTTTTTTTTTTTTCGTGAAGTTTTGTTGAATTGAACAGCTGTTTTAAAAATCTGAATACATTTTGACCATATTTTGGGCTGCATTTTCAAATGTATCGAGTAATTAATAGAAATATGATTGTATTATCAACAAGAGTATACAGTTTGTTTTTTTGTCAAAATTCAAAATACATTCATTTCTAGATCCCAGAAAAACATGCCAATTTTCTGCCTCTCTACTAATTTCAGTCTATGAAACCAAGTTTCTACAAACAGGCATAAAAAGTGGGGATAATTCAACACTTTGTCCCTCTTTCATTGTAGAAACCTTCAGTTAAAATTAACATCTCTGCAATAAACCTCCCCAGCTCAGTGAGACTCATTTTAAATGTGTTTTTTTTTCTTTTCTTTTTTATGATCCCAGACACTTTTTAGAGGTGGTAACTTGGACCTGAGAAGAAGAGCCAAATTTTAGGCACGTCACAGAAACATACTGTACACGTGTAGTCATGGGGTGTGAGAATTCACAGAGAGTAGCTGATGAGTGGAGGTGGCACTCGAAGACAGTGCTTCTGCTCACATCTGCTTAACCATCATCAGTGTGACACAAACTCACCTAGAAAACACGCACTAATCACCTAATCCCAAGTCAGCGGGTGTCAACTCGCATTATCAGTCAACCACTGCCTGCCTTATGATCATCACTTTAGCCCCTTTGTAACTCTGATATAGAACACCGGATTGGCTCCATTAAACTCTACCTGACAGAAGGGGAAAAAACAACAATGTGTAATCACCCTTTTCTTCCCATAAAATACATTCTGAGCGGATAGTTCAGGAGCCAGGTCCCATATTTAATTGCGGGAATAAATAGGAATAAAGAGCCTTTTCCGAGTGGGGCTGCTGTGTGGCTAGCATAATTGCCAGGGAACAGGTCTTAATTTAAACAGGGGGTAATTATCATGCAGAGCATACCCACCCAGAATGTTTGCATAACTATCACAAGCGTTTTCATAAATGATGCTTTAATTAGTCTTAATTAGAATTTGTTTAAGTCAGCAGGGAATGCAGGGCCCGTGAAATGATGTATGTAATAAGCATCAGGGCCTGCTCTGTTTTTTTCCTTACTTGGGGAATAGAGCTGACAAAATCACATCACATTAAATTGATTCAGTCAGAATTAAAATTCTTATGGTATTAATTAAATGTGGGAAGATCTCATTAGCAGGCTGTGTGGTGAGGGAGAGACCCTCTCTGCCAGCAGATGTGACGGTGTCAGAGCTGCTGTACATGCTCGCCATTAGGGCCCCCAGACAAGGAGAAAGTGACGATGGAGGGAGGAAGGAAGGAAGGAGGCGAGGAAGAAGGAGGGAAGACTGACAGTAGACAAATGAATGGAGATGGACGGAGGACAATGGCAGGGAAGGAGAAATGGATGGAGAAGAGGAACAATAAGGGAGATAAAATGAGGATAAAAGTGAGAGAAAGAGAGAAAGAAAGCAAGAGCAAGTCTGTGCCTGTGAGTGCAGAAGGAGGAACGCAAGAAGGCAGCATATTAATAGGCTGTAGACTCCTGACCATCTATAGCTTTATTTAGCTTCATTTGGTCTATTTGGTTCGAGGAATTCAATAAGAGGAGAGCTAATGACTTGACCAGATACCCTGTTATCAGCACTGATGAGACACCCTCTCTGCTTGACTCTTTTTACAGCTACAGTAGTCTAATAGGCCTCGGGAAGACTGCTACCCGGAGAGCAGACCTTCCCTGTGGAAATATAGAACATGATTGTGCCTCAGGGAGGGCTGCGTGGCTCTAACAGAGCTCACCTGATCCCCCTGAATCATTATTGACAGTCTTTAAAGAGCTGAATGGTAGGCCTCAACTACACAACTCTGGTTATTTTTCAAAGATGATTTTACCAGACATAAAAGGGATAAAATAAAATTAAATAAAAAATAAAAAGAAATCTAATCCCTAAAAATTATTGGCAAAATATACACACCTTTGCTTGGTTAGTCAATTTTAATAAGATTCAAAATTATAAGGAAGGAATCATTTCCAGACATTGCTGCTTGTGAGTTTTCCAAATTGATCTTTGCTTGTTTGTTTGACTACTGATGATAAACCCTTTGTCATTGTGTTTTCTTGTAGCGTTGGCCATTTCATAGCTCGTATTTTCTTAATGCTTTGTACTGACAATGCATACAATCACAGAGGATGTTGCAAATCTGTTTTCAAAACCAACATCTTAAATTTTCTGTAATTAACTTATTGTCCCTATTATTAAGGGAATATAGTTTTATGACACAAATATGCTCTATCCATTAAGGGGGGGGGGGATGGGAATCATGTATTTTCCAAATAAACTAAACATCAAAGTAACTTCTCACACCTTGAAACTGGGCCTCTGTCTCTTTAAGAACCTCCTACCCTTTCCGACACTGCACCTTCAGCAAGTCATGGGAGCTATGCTTCTTCATGATGCCATTTACAACAGTTTGTAGAAGACTTATAGTATAAACTCAGCAGATGTGCAGCTCCTCCAGTTGTTTGCTAATTTCTGCTGCTGATAGTCTGGTCGAGCTGTGTGGAGCGAGAACACGTCCAGGGACCGCACCTCCAAGGCATAGCTGTGTGGAAATAGGGAGCACACAGTATGACCAAGAGTTAAGGCATCCCTAAATGGGTGCCACGGGAGAGTCAAGGATTTCTCCAACATGTGTGAGTGAGTCAAAGCAACACTCATTGGGAATGTGTTTGATGAACTATGACATCATAACATAATATAAAGCTCAAAAAAGTAGTTTTGCACGATACCTTTAACTTGTTCAGATCCTGACTGAAGTTGGTGAAGGAACTTCATTATTCTTGCTTAAACAGACTCTTTACTGCGATGAGCTTAAAGGCCACTCAGAAAGGAAGAATTACATTTCCTGAAAACAAAATGAAGTGACAGATTACATAAGAGAGCATTTGTATATGTATGTCTTGTAGTTGTATTATACTAAAAGTAAAGTGTTTGGCCATATGGAGCATTATTACATTTGAATGTAGAAAATCCTGCAGGCCTGAGTCCACCATACCAACTGTGAGGTTCAAGGGTGTCAGTGTCATGTATGTGTTTTGCTGTGGGAGGAATTGGTGCATTTTACAAACTAAATGGCAGAGGTAGAAAAAAATATTATGTAGAAATATTGAAAGAGCATCTCAGAACATCAGTCAGGAATTAAAGCTTTGGTACTTTGGGGAGCATTTTAACCAGCTATCCTGCTTGAACCTTGACATAAATTTTATAGTATCATATGGTAATCAGAAGATGTTAAGCTTTGTGGGAGGCCTGTAGAGCTAGAATTAGAAGTAGAATAAAATAAAAATAAATCATTTTAATGGTCATACACATGTAAATTGCAGATATTTTCTATAGTGTTATAGTAATTATGGGTCAGAAAACAGCCTCGCTGAAATGTCAATGAGACTAAATAACACAAACCTGTGCACTTTTTATAGTCAATAAAATCTACATTCCTGAAAGAAATGTCTTTATATCCAAACTGGCTCTGAAAAAAACACCTAAGGCCTACAGTATATGAGCCAAGCATTGTAAACACCGGCAACCCTGCCCCAAATAGAACCAATGAAAATGATAATGGAGGAAACAATGGCTTCGGGCAATGTAGCAGCAACCCTGCACTCCCAGTGTTACAAGGCATCACTTTCCCTTTATTAGAAGTAAGCATGACTGTTAGTAGGTCCTGCATAAATATTTGGGGTAAATACACAATATATCATTTTTCTTCACACTTGAATTGCATTATGATTTCCATGCAGACTCAGGTGAACAGGGGTCAGGGGACTAAATTAAGTGGGTCGTGGAAGCAGCTGCATTGGTTTCTCTCTTTAACCATGCTTGGCTGGTTAAGCTATCAAAAGCCGCTTGTACATGCATCATAAAAAACTGTGTGTGTGTTTAAAGTGGTATTAAAATGCTGTTGACCCTTAAAATTAGAAAGGGAAACGCGCAACTCTTTGCATGGCAATTATTTCATGTCCGTCCAAAGCACAGTGGAGTGGGAACGTATGACAGAGGCCTCTTGGAAATTTATTGACAGGCACAGAAGTGAGTTGTTTTGGTTATGACAATGGAGCGTGATGACATCACGCCATAAAAGCCCTCCACAGGGTCAGTCAGCGTGTGCCATGCATGTTTGTTATGCATGAATATATAAAAGATGGAGTGGTTCAGGGCTTGACATTGCTTTCCTGTGATGTATTGGATTGACTGCTATGCAAAGGGTCTTTTTTCTTTCTTTTCTTTGGTGCGTGTCTCACAGTGTTTCTAATGGGTGCTACAAAATTTAAAGTCTTGATTGAGCATGTTCTTAAGGAGAAAGAACATATTGTCAATGGTCCTTGTGACAATTAGTCTATTTAACTAACAGCTCCTCGTCATTGCCGAATTCTGTAAGAAAAATTACTGTAACAATTACTGTTACAGAGCATCATTTTTTAAGCACATCTTGATTTCATTACTGTTCAAATCTGGATACATGTCAAAGAACAAAAATAGCTATTCTGCCTTTCACTTATTTGTATTCAGATTTTATTCAAAACCACTTCTATTTCTTACCCACAAGCAAAGCATTTTGTTCCTATGTACTTAACCATCACAGTTCACGTATATTCATAGTTAAGTACTTTTGATGCGTTACAGACATGAATAATCATAAAAGTAATAAATTTTTGCTTATATTTTAATAGAATTCTATGTTATGATGAAAGATTTTATAAATCACCCAATTTCTATTAATTGTGGTTCTGCTGTCCATTTGAGACTGTTGACGTACATGTAATGTATTCAATATTAATGACTATATTACTATGACTAACCACACTACATGAATTCAAGCAGTTGTCCAGTTAAAGACAACTATTTTTGCAGTAGACTATCAGAAGACAGGAAGTCTTTGGTTGTTGGAACTATGAATAGTGGAGGTTGCAAATTGCCAAAACATTGTTCTTGTTGCAGATGGTTCCTTTCTGTGCCTGAGAAAGTAATGCAAAAAAAAAAAAAATGTGCAAAATGGCAAAGGTACAAAATGATCAGGAAATAATAAAACAAACATGTATTTATGTATTTACTCTTTGCAAAAATCTAATTTCATTTCTCTTTGTGTTCTAGTTTCCGACTCAAGTCATAAAAAAAACTAAGTTTTCGTTCCAGTTTACATGACATGAATTCAGAAATGAAAGCAAGCTGTTACGTAAGCTACAGATCACAGGTTTTACAATCTGTTTGTGCAGCTATTGCTTCATATTGACCACACTGATGTCTCTTCAACTGAATGATGTGTTAAATTACATGCTGTCACTTTGATCAGAATAGAATTAACTAGCTTCTGACATCATCTCTTGTATACTGTTGACTAACAAGGAACTTCATGGGAATGTTCCTGTATTTGTGAGATATGCCATCCTACCCGTCCTCGAGATTTCTCCAGTCTAATGACAACTTGTTTTTTGTTTTTTAATATCTTGACTTGTTTATAGAACTGAATGGAGCTTTGCAGCTTTAGCCCCTAAATTGTGTTGACAACTGCCTCTGCAGATTATGCAGTCCCTAATACTTGTTTTCTTTAAATCTACTCTAATTCAGTGTGAAATTTCAGACATTGTATTTTTTACTTGCTTTCAACCCGATAAAGGTGTATAAAAAATTCTGATAAAAAGCAGTTTTGTTTATTCCAGTTTGCCTTAAAATTCATAACACCACACCTATCATATACTTTTCTGTAAATATGTCATTTATTTCATTAGCAGTGTGTGTATCAGTTGCTCTACGCTATATGTCTACAGTCAATCATTAAACTTAGCACAGGCCATTATGATAATTTACCTTGCTTAAAATAATTAGCCGTTGTATATTCATTAGCCTTTTAATTGGTTAACTCTGGGGACTGCGAGTAATTTCAGTCAGTTAAATACACTAATCACACACACACACACACACACACCAGTTCCCCACACAGAAATCCAAGTAACCTCCCCCCTGTGAACTTTTATAGACCACTCTTCCACCAATCTTACTGCAGCTTTCAATACAGCTGTCGGTTTTGGCCAGAACAGCCAGCTTTAACTCAGAATTTGTAGCTTTGTCCTTAGCGAGAGGAAGTACCTGTGACATCTGCACTGACATGCTGGAGATAATCCTCCATGTGATTGTCAGACAAATTGGGGGTCAGCAGCGTTTCAGACGGGGGAACGAGGCGAGGGACACGGAGGAAATGTTCAATCACGGGCCAACCCATTCGGGAGCCTCCCTTTTCAGCCACTCCAGCCTTACGGTTCATCTCTCCTTTCACGCTCTCGCTCTCTCTTTCCCTGCCCACAGCTGCCGGGCTTCCACAGGGAGGAAGCTGTATTATGGCTAGGTTAATTTACTGATTAATATCCAGCCACTAGATCCAGCTTTCCCCAGATGGCCAATTAAAAACTACAACTGGCAGAACGCAGAGGACTGGCAGCAGGTTGCCATTGGGCCCAGGGCCGGAGGCTGTGACAGAAGGTGTGAGTCCTGTGTAGGCCGGAAAAAGAGTCATTGACTGTCTTCCTCTTTGACTCTTCACATCACGATACTGAGTTGAAAAAAGTAAAAACTGTAGGGATGTTGAGAGAACACCAGACTCTTCACTAAAACTACATCAAAACTTAATGTTTTGTTTGCTGCAGTTGTGATTTACAGTAAGTTACATGAAAATGTAAATATTTATATATTTGTTGGTAACATCACATGAATGACACATTGTCTAAAGAAAGTAGTTACATCTCTTACGTGTCCTAGCTTCATACATTAGGCTGGCCTGTTATTAAAATATTCTTTAGAACCAATATTTTCTTCAGGATTTGTTGTTTGAATTTAGTTTTGTTTGAATTTTATTCTAGCCAAAGTCAAATATATGTGACTTAGAGCTAAAGCTGCAGAGAGCTACATTTGGCTCTTGCTAATTACGTTCACTGTTGCCATCATCCCAGGAGGAACCGAATTTCCCAAAAGTTGTAAGAATTACTTCGTCATGATTGGCCATCAGTGTGTAAGTGTAATAGATGCTGTTACTGGAAGGAATGGCTTCATGGCCATAAAAAAAAAAAAAAGCTAAATGTGAATACAAGTACAAATGAGCCATCATATGTCAGTTCTTCATTTTTTATTATGACAATTCCAAGTTGCCTCCATTATCTGTGTTTGATTCTTGCAAAGTTGATCCAAATAAGTCACTCCTGGACGTTGTTTTTAGCTAACTGTAAGGAATCTCAGCCAGCAGGAGGTTCATGCATGTGCAGAGAGGCATTCAATGCAGTTGAGAGGGTCTGCAAAACCTGGAGAGAAAGTCGTTGCCCTGGTCTATAAGCACAGGACCTGGCAAAAGACAGACAGAAAGCTGCTGCAGTCAATGCAGTTTTTTCTTTGTCATTACAAACAGTAAAAAATACATTGCCAGAAAAAATAAATAAATATTTTTAGAACAAAAAACTAGCACCATTAAGGCTGAGATTCCCCCATTCAAGCATTTCATAATCCATGAATCCAAATCTTGGGATCACCTCAAGTTATTTTATTTCAACTCTTTATTTTCTGTATAGTAGCTACTTTAATCATGTGTGGTAGTTTGAAGTGTTTTATTAATTAAACTGAATAAAATTGTACAATTAACACTCATGATAGTGTGAGAGATCAAGATGCATCTTGAATTGAATTACCTGCCAAAAATGGTTGATTTTAAACATATGATTAAGGATTGAGTATTGAATCTACACGTCCTGTTGCAAAAAGCTGCTGTGTCTTGATGTAAATTGTCAATTGTTTTGACTAGTTTGTTTAATGTCATTTGATTCAATTTGTTGTGTTTTTAATGTGGCACTTTCATGCTGTTGTCCAAGCCAGGACTCCCCTACAGAAGACATTCATACTTTTTAGGGATTGCAGCTGGTAATTCCTAAAATTGTATTGCATCACAGGTAAAACTGTATTGGGATAATTCAGAAATTCACAAAAAGCTTGCACTAAAGACATATTCATCAGTATTACAAGGATAAATTATTGATGACTGATGCTTTACATCCTCCAAGATTGTGTCTTAATATACATAAAAAATGTAATCAAATTGAAACATATTGCTTCTTGACAGTGGATATTATCTCTTACCTAGGGTAATTATAAATAAATTGACAAAGAATATTGTGCATAATCCCATACTTTTCTCTAATAAGAATATACAGAATCAACTCCTCTGCTTACCTCATTAACCAAACACATATAATTACCACTTACTGTTATTATCTTTGTTTAATATATAGTAGCAGTTGTGTGAATATATGGTGCATATAGGTTGACACATAATATAATTTAGTTTTAATTTACAGTGAGTTTAATATGTTGTATAAATATGACAAAAGCTGTAACAGTGGTATCTAATCAAAGATTTGAAATGTAGTTTTTGCAAATCATCGTTACTGCAATTCGAACACAAATTTAGCTGATCGAGATTAGAGGTAATATGCAGACCAAAATTAAAACGTGCTAATTTCGCTTTAATATCCTCCACAATATGAGACAGAGCTACATGTAGGTAGAAACCGCATGAATACAGGTCTTGGTTTTGCATAGATACAACCCATGGAAACACTGCAAATACAAAAGCCCCTGTTCTCCTCTCACAGGAAGGGTAATTAATAACTGAATTACAGAATGAGATGGACAGAGGCATGCAGCTTGTTACTGCCTTTGATAAAGGAGACTTTAATACAAACAATTGTACTTCTACTGGGTCAGCTAAACCAGAGGATATCTGGGCCATCTCTGTTCAAAGAGAAAAAGGCCACGAACAGAATTGATGGCCCGTTTCATTATGTAATTGCCTCTTTAACTTCCTTGTTCTGAGCAATCGCTCTTTAAACTCAAGCTCAAGGTAATATATGCAAAGATATGAGGGTAGTCTCGCAGACAGATAATTTAGTAAATAGCTGTAATCTTTGCATCACCTTTAACCACCCCGGAGCCGGCTAATATGTCATCTTAAAACTGTGGAGCACCAGAAATGAGGTGTGGTAAGTAAAAAAAAAGCTGATCTGCTACAGAAAAGAGGATGTACATCAGTACAGGATCATCTGCTATCGCACACACCAGAGACAATGGGTTTTTTTTGCTCCAGCGATGGGTGGCGAAAATGTAGTGAAGAGGTTGTACAAGACTTGAGACAGCCTTTAAGCTGCCACCCTCAGTGTCGGGGTACAAGGAGCATAAAGCTGGATATGATTACCTACAAGGGAGTGATGCTTCCTGCCCTCCAACCCTTGAACTTGAGGTGTTCCCTACATAGAATCAAAGTAAACACCAAGCTACTGCTCGGAGTCTCTGAAGTGGGATAGATGTGAGAACACAACACGAGTGACCTGTTTCCTTTCATTTCCCTCTTCATAAAGGATCCCACAAATAAAAAATAAAAGAAAAAATGCAAGGCAACACACAAAGCAGCGGTGAGGATGAATGCGCTCTTATTGAAGGGTCAGTAGTAGGATCACTTGGAGAAGGTCACCAAAGAGCCCAAATTCACACCCCATAATTGAGTAACAGGGGTCGCTGATTACAAAGGAAAGAGCGCATAGGAGCGCTGGATGCTGGTTCTAGGTGCTTGGCACATACTGAACAGGAAGACAAAACAGGCCGCCGAAAGAGAGCCTGACAAAGACAGGATATTGGGCGATCTTTCCTGGTCCACCACTGCGATAAAGAATGGAGAATTAATTAACTGAACAGCCGGATCTAACAGGAGCCTGTAAATCAGAGCGACAGAGAGTGAGAATTCCTTTATGTAATTAGATCAATTGGGCATGAAGTGAAGAGGCTCCATGTAAGTGCAGTGTGTACTTCTGAAGTGGAGTCCGTGACTGAGGTTTGATTACCTTCTGATTGCTAATGCAAAATTGGATTGAGCCACAATGGTATAAATCCTTTATTTTGTGTTTATGAGTCTGGAGGATGGGTTTGTGCTTGTTTTTCAAGGACCGATATGTGAGAGAAGCTTAGTTTAGAAAAACCCCTTTCTTTATGTGCAAATAAATGTTTTTATAGCAAATGTGTGTGGTGTGTTATAATCACGAGAGGTAATTATATGCCTCTCTGATAACTCACCTGAATAATGCCTTTTTGCTTGTTAAGTGTATAAATTCCCCTTGAAAAGATTTGTAATTTTTTTAAAGAAACACTTTGGCAATTCAGTCTAGAAGATGCAACATAAATGGAACCAGATAAAGATTCTGGTGGTTGCAAATTGTTCATCGTTTCCATTTTAGAGAGAGACTATGGATCGTCTCGGTAAGGGACTCAGAAATGGAGGGTTGTCCCAACATGAGTGTCCCTCTGGGAAAAGATAGTGTGGCCCAGTGGAGCAGTTGAGTGCCATTGTCTTTGTCTGTCTTTGTGCACCTCCAGTTTAAGACGGAGGACATTCGTGAGGGATGGGTCTCATCGTTCAGGGGAAACGGCTTGTGTCGGCCGCCCACTCCGCGCCTCCTCTGTGTGAAATTGGCTGAGAGGATGTAGACATATTCCATGCACTGATCCATAGCTGAGTATAAACAAGAGAGGATCTCGCGTTCACTCCCAGAAGGTCAGGAAGCTTCCCCGTGAAACAGTAAGTGACACTGCCTCTGCCGCGCTCGCTAACAGTCTGACCGGTGGAACTTGACCCTTCCTTCCCCTCCCCTTCCCCCCTCCCCTTTTCTCTGCTGACAATGTCTTGTGCACCAATTCATTCCCTCTCAGTGAGGTGCACTGATATTTAGTGGCTGGGTATGCCAGCTTAATCAACAAATCCACAGATTCAAGAGCCCTCCCCACCTGACACCCACCTCTTCATGAAACATGGTGGCTGCCTACTGCTTTGGGGATATTTTGTCCTATAGGGATGGAGAAGCTGGTCAGAACAGATCAAAAGATAGATGGATCTGAATAATAAGAAATTTGCCATAGACAAAACACTAAAGCCTGGTGTAGAGGCTAATGATCTCTGAGGGTGACACTAAGCATACAGTCGGGACTGTAATCCAACACTTCATTTGTGTTAAAATGGCCTGGAGGTATGAAGACTTTTCCAAGCCAGTGTAGCTGGGGACACTTGTGACTTCGAATATCTAAATACCAGTCAGACTTATGTGTCATCATTTCTTCAGCTTGGAGGCTAAAAAAAAAAAAAGCAAGAAAATTTAAATCATTTTAGATTCTCATTCCCCCACTAACACTGTCCAGCGGGTTGAGACCGAGGCATAAGAAATCTGATTGCAGCAGAAATAAAATGGACTGAGGATGACATGAATGTAATTAAAGTGGCTGACACTTTTATGCTGGGTAATGGGAGTCCAGGGGCCCTGGCTATTCCCCAACGAGCTTCCCTCCACAGCATGGAGTACATTTTAATTCCATCCAGCACAATGACTTAAACGCAGGGCCTTCGCAGAGACGTAATCCTGATGTGTAAATAGGATAAATGTCAACATCCGGGTCCTTTAAGGTCTATAAGAAATAAATGCTAGCAAAATCGCAAAACCCATAAAACCACTCAAGCATTGTAAAACTGTGTAAAACAAGAGATGAATGATCCGACAAAGGTACAGAGATCTGTGTGCAGCTTGAGAAGACTTTAACATTAAACAGATTGAAATCTGGAACACCGTCTTTTATTCCCGTTGCAAAACCCTAATTTTTTAGCAACAAAAGCAAGTAAAAGTTCTGACATAAAAAGATGCTAGAATAGAGCATAGCTTTGTATTGAAATTCTGCTCGGTGATTGCGCAGTCTGTACTAAGTATGAGCAAAACAGAAAAGCCGTTTCCTGCATGACGACTCTAATCCACGGAGTAGAAAAGCTGTTAGGCATTGTCCAGTCTATGTATTTGTTAACACAGGTATGAAAGGGGAGAGCGTTTAGATCACAGCACGGCACATAATGAAGAAGTTAATAAGAAGAATTGTACTTTGAAATGTTCCTCAACCACCCAGGTCCCACAATTTAATCTGTAATAAATAATCTGGCATCATTGCAAGATGGCATCTCATAATGGCAAATGAAATATGCTGGTATGATAGGTACAATAAATCTGGATTTTCCTATGGTTCCCTCAGGCTAGGACAATATGCAACTATAGTGCTCTCTGTCAGGAAGAGCAGATCTCGGAGCCGTCATAAAATCTAAATGGGCACTAATTAGGCAAGCCTTCCCTCTCACACTTACTATTTCTATTGACATTTTCGGCGCGCCCGTTCCTCCCCTCCCCTCTCCTCTTCCCCCTTGCTCTCCTATAAGTCACTGAGGAAAGAACTCCCAGGATTGCAGAGCACCAGGCTGTTAAAAGGAAGTTCAACTTAGTGGTAATGAATAAATTTGCCCTCCCATGCGGTACTGTTTCTTTTGTGCTGGACCCAAGCATATTCATGCATCTAAATGGTAATTTGCTTTGAACAACCAGTGACACCGCATCTTACATTATGGCTATAAATATACATTATAATTGCCTTTGATTGGTAAGAAACTACTGTAAAATAGGATATAGAAAATGTTTAATTACAATGAAATACCTAACCCTTTTTCCTAGTTTTATACAATGCGGCAGTAGAATTGTGGTAACTATAAAAGCCAAAGTGATAGAAATGATGATAATATTTCTTGCTGCACGCACCTGCAGAGTTCAGTTAACTTCTCTATAGGGAGCTGGTTGGCTGAGAAGTGGCGAGGAGGAGTGGGATCAGGTAAATATATACGTACGCATTCCTGGCTGCCTCAAATTAATAAAAACCTAATGCGCGCTTGGCACAGGACTGCTTGTTGAACATATGCTGCAAGCACGGCTAAGCCATCTGGCTCAGAGTCAAGTATTCCCACCAACTGTAGTCTTATGCTACCTGACAGAGGAAAAGCTTTATTCCCCCGGCATTGAGGGCACAAATGGAGAAATATTATTGAAATGATTATCTGCATCAAGACTCAGATTTGGGCTGACATTTTGCTGGCTCTGTGTAATCCGAGGGGTTGTCTAGGAGAGGGCGGAGAGGGGGTTTGCCGGTAAGCCTTGGCGGGATGATTAATGAAGCAAGGATACTGGGTGGACCCAGCCCACCTCCACTCAGACCCAGGGGCCGAGCCCCGCATATGAAATTGGCCCTCTCCTGCTCATCTCCCTGGGAGAGAGCCACCGATGATCCCCCCCACTCCCCTCCCAACACCACTGCACCTCCAGTCACAAAACAGCACTCCAAAGCCATGCCAGATCCAGGCTTAGGGGATGCTTTCCTTGATCTCTGTGACTGCATGGGAGGGAGATTCAATGGGCAGCATCATCTATACACCTGCTCTACTGTCAGTCAGTTTTCACTTTAACTCAGCAAAAATTCAAACTTCTTCCTGGTGATTTTAATTGGCATTGCATTTAAAATGTTCTATAAAATCTTTTACATTATAAAGTTGTTTTTAATGTTGTGAAATAGTAATTATTCGTGTGTGGCTGGAAATAGTTGTGAGTCTTGTAGTTGAACAAAACATATAATCATGTCAAGTGAACTTTACTCTGAGCACATTTAATAGAAGGCAAAAAAAAAACAAAAAACAAGCATGGATAATCAAAATCAAGAAATGCAGACTTCAAAACTGGAATGGAAGAAGTAAATAAAAATTTAGAAAAACACATACAATTACATCCATGAAATTTATCTGCACACATTGGGGCTGACTTCAGTGTGATTTTTATGACCGGGATAAAAAGGATGAAGAAGATTTGTTTATTATTTATGTACTATTTTATATTGAGTCGCTATTTGAGTGTACCAGAAAGTTTTACTTTTTGTGATACACTGAAAAAAGTTTCTGTTTTATTCTATTATATTTTACATAAAACAGGGAGCCCATAAAAGTGGGGAAAGTTTGGGAAAACACACATTTTAAGATTGCTTTTAAAGCAAGACAATTCAGTAACTTATGAATGTTCCTGTTTTAGACAGGATCATTAGCACTTTAAGAACATGGGCTGATTTTTTTTCTTTCTAGACCCTAGGCTAGACTATAAGACTTTAACCTGAAAATTTCACAGATCTTTCTGGAATGCATTTAATGAATCATCCAGAAACCTCAGGAGGAGCTAGGGCATTTAAAGCTTTAAAAACGATGTCTGGTATTTTGAAATCAGCATTTAAAATAATATATACGTATAATCAGATGGGATGTAAAATGAGAGCTATGTTCTGAAAGATTTTGGTTTTGGTTAATAGCCTAATAGAAGCTCATTGCATCAGCTGATGTCTCAGTGAGGAAAAAAAATGTGTTAAAAAAAGATGTTTTAACTTGAATGACACGGTCACAAGGTCTTATTTGTGACATCTTATTGTCACAAATAATGTGTCACATCTTATTTGTGGCATGGTCACAAATAGGATGTTTCATATTATCTGAACCTGGGAGAAGAAATTCAGTTTCTTTCTTAAAATTAACATTGTCACTAGACAGATATATCAAGCCAGTGGGAGCTGTAGGTTCATTGACTAAAGCTAGTTTTGGTTCCATACACACAAAAGTTTTCTAATGTCTTATAATTACAGGAGCAAGTTTATAGCACATCAACTTTGAAAAAAAACATGTATTTGTTTAAATAAGCTGTTTTGAAATAAATACATATGTAATTGATAGTATAAAACATTTTCAAGTACTTTGTTAAAAAAAAAAACAGATTAGTGATTGGTAAGAACAATGTGTCAACATAAAACAGCACACACTTTTTAATAACTATTTATCCCTCTGTGCTTTACATCACTGCAGCAGCACTGCTGAGGCTCAAGCCTATAGCCTTGATTGATGGCCTAGTGAAAACCTCTCAGGATGCTGGATAATCGCATAACACCAAAACCAAAATCTTTAACACAAAACGGGGGAGAAAAGCCTCTAACAGGCAGTTCGTGAGCAAACAAACGCAGACCAAGGAGAAGCAAATGAGTCCGAAAACTGAGAACCATCTTTAATCACTCTATGTCGATGATTAGTCATAGACAATGTAGCTTTGTTAGAAGTGCGCTGTAATTAATAACGGAGCCTGGGGCCGAACAATTGAGGGAGCAAGCGTCACGATTCCTACAATACCAGAGAGGTGATTTCTAAATAGTGTAAATTAGGTGTTTACCTATTGTGATCCAGCTTTTGACACTGCAGCCTCTTTGCGCTTTGAGAACCAGACTAAAGGAAAATGATTAATTGCAAGCTCACTGGTTTTACAGCTTCAAGACTAAATCAACTTCTGAGAAGTGCTAACTTGCTAAAACATAAACTAATTTTAGGCCCCAGATATTAAAATATAATCCATCTTCTTCCTCCACAGGGAAAGCTAATTAGAAAATGTGACTGGCATAAGAGAGGAGAGGAGGTGGAATGGTGGGATTAGGCTCGGGGAGCAGGAAAATCACACCCCTTTGCTAAAATCTGAGGATTTCTGAAACTTCTGAATAAACTATTTCATTAAAAAAATTAAAAAAATAAAATAAAATAAAAATAAGAAAACCCAGAGATGGGGATTTTTTGGTAAGAAAATCTCCATATCTCACAAAAATCTAATTGAAAAACAAAATACATAAAACGGCATTTGCAATTTTTCTTTGTTTGAGGCTACAAGTATTTGCTATACCTTCCCTGTAGGTTTTATATGAACATCTACCTGGGATACGGTCACTTAATGCAATAACCAATAATAAACCACTGCCAGGAGCAAAGACGCCATCTGACAGAGGTTCAACTAGCACTCAGCTCCTGTGTTTTTCATATTTGTTGACCTTATACAACGAAACATCCACATGCTATTCTGTGCTGAAATTTTTATTTTTTTATTTTTTTTTGGGGGGAGGGAGGAGGGGGTTACAAAACAAACAAACCAGCGATATTTAAAATAAATGCAAATAACTTGATTTTGAACATAACATTTTTAAGCCAATTTGCACAGTTCTGATTTTCTTATTTGCAGGTTGTCAATGCAGGTGTTTCAGGGGAAAAAAACAATCAACAAAATAAGCAATAAAATATTGCAGCACATGCCGCATGACACAGTGCAACAGATCCGAGTAGCCAAAGCCAGTCGGCCTCTCTCGACTCCCAGAGGACGATCCCCTGAGAGACGAAACACTCTGAGTGGTGACAGCTTAAAGGCAATAAGCCAATAATAAAGAGCAGCAAAGTGGCCATGAGAGACAGAGCTCTCTTCCTGCCGCATTCAAAACAACAGGACAAACAAGTGTCGCTAAGTAGGATAAAACAAGGTGTGCAAAGTTTTTAACTTGTTTTTTTTTTTAATTAATGGAAGTCTTGTGAAAATTGTCCGTTTTTAAATCCCTAAATGTATAAGAGAGATGTAATTTTGAGGAGATTGACACACAGATAAATTATTTTCAGCCGACCAGTCGGTTAACCCCTTGAGCATATGACATAATTTCATAATCCATTTGCAGAGGCACATATTTTAGGACTATAATAGCTGTACAATTGCTGTCCTGCTGAGAGTCTATTTGGCTGCAACCAAATGCTTTGAAATGCCTTCCCACTGTCTGTAACTACTGAGAAACACTCAAAAGAAAATCTTCAAGATGCAAATTGCACTTCATCTAGCTAAACTTTATTTCATAATGTATGGACCTGCCACAGGAGGTGATGGTTCCTTTTTTTTTTTTCTTTTAAAGCAAGCACCATAAAGGACAAAATCGAGTCTCTAATGGGAGATATGTAAAAGGATTTATATGTCAGAAAAAAAATCTGAAGAAATAATTACAATAGTATATAATGTTTTAGGGAAAACATTTCAAACCATTAAAGTGTTCCTTCTATAAAGAAAAGTTTAAAAAAAAGGTAAAATTATTCAAGATATAAAACATATTATAAGAGAGAGGAATCACTTTGAGGTATTGTGGTCCAGCTCTCCTTCACTTGTCACACAGAACTTTGTCGTCTGCCTGTCTGCAAATGAAATCAGCTCATCTTCTAGAACTTTAGGGGTTACTCCTGTACTCTGGTGCAGATGCACCCAGAGCAGCATGTGTGGATGGATTTCTGGGTAAGGTTTGAGAGGAAGAATGCTGCAGAGGAGGGCAGTGACCACTCTGTGATGGGGGGCTAGCTGGAAGAGAAGCTCATTTGGAATTCAGCACTGCAACATTGCCATCTTTTGGCCAGATGGTATAATCTGAAATCTCCAAGCTGCAGCCATCTCCAGACACATGCTGGGGTATTAGAGCAGCTTGATACAGAGGTAGGTAATAGATGAATTCCTTTGTTGTAGTGAAAGAATGCATTATCATTTAAAAGATAATGAAAAACATGTTTGTTTCTGGATTAATGTAATTTTTTGTGTATATGTGTTTCAGATTCTCATAGTATGAAAGGCTTGAGTTTTACACTCTCACGGTATTTACATTAAACAATTTATTAAAATGTAACTTAATTATTATTCCTATTGGTACTAAAATAACACAACTCAGCAAGTACAACAGCAAGCATAAGCCTTGGCTTTAGCCAATTCCTTTTTTTGGTAAATTATGGGTTTGTAAAGTAGTATTTTGTTTGTGTTTTCTTTATGTAATGTTAATTTACAAAAAAGAAAAAAAAAGTGAAAATGAAGTGAATGTTAAATCTAACTTTTATCCATCCTTTTGATTTTGACACATGGGTTAAAGCAAAAATATCAAATGAACATCAGCTAAATTTAGCTGAAATCTTCCTGGCCTGTTCTGCAATAGTTTTACAAACAACGATAAATTATTTTAGGCCACTTTAAACCAGCTGACTCGCAGTGCACAGCAACAGGTTACACTTTGTGCGTCAAACATCCAAAACAAACAAGGTCACTCTGGCATCTTCATTTTTATAGCTGACCTATGCATGTTGCTGTAAAATTAACTTTGTTATTTTAGAAATGACTGGCAGCTTGTTCTAGGTGTGCAGCGCCTCTCACCCAATGACCGATGCTGATAGGCACCACATACCTCCAGACCAAGCAAGGATAAGTGGGTATCGACGATGGATTCATGAAAGGATTTCAGAAATGCCTGTGTAGTCCCCATAATTGAAATTAAATTGTTTCTTGAAGCCAAAGTAAAATGATCTTTTTTCTAATTTTCGAGAAATGTTTATTGTTTTGCAGTTCAAACATATTTTAGGATCTGTGACAGCTTTCAGATTCTCACCCAAACTCTTAGGCTCTTTCTCCATCACCTCGTGTGCTTTATGACAGTAAATTTACAAACACATGGCGAACAAGAACTCTTGAGTGGGCATGCTTATCCCCTACCTGAATAAATATTTGTCTGACGTGGCTGTGCCGTCCCTGTTTTCCCACGGTGGTGTATGGGACATCATGGATAAGAGAGAGGATGGGCTCTGACAGAGAGTGACAATTCATCCCTTCATCCATCCTTCCCCCCCTCCCCCCTCCTCTCTGCTCTAACTGACATGTCACATTCTCTGATGACTTTATTGTGCTCCCTGTCACTGCACTTAATCTGTGTGTCAGTCAAACCGGAGCGGTCCACACCATCACCTCTAGACGGCGGAGCTAATACCCACCCTTTTTAATGACATTAGATTTGGAGTAATGCCATTCAGCGTAGCACTGATATTATCTTCTATTTGCATCATTCAGCCGGCGACACAGCCGCAGCCCGGCCGATAGAGAGCTGGTCATTTCCCCATCCATTTCCACTCGGATGACAGATGTCAAGATGGAAACTGACTATTATTTACTCTAGCCATGTTTTTATCACTCGCAGACATGATGTCTCACTTTACTCTGGGCTGTCAGCCAATGCATCAGAGTCTGTCTTTCTGTGATGTTTGGAGCACAGTGGCACAAAGTATATATATATATATGTTTGTTTTTTTGTTTTTGCTCAAACTGTTCAATTAGTGAAGACCGTCTTGTCTTGAAGAAGAATTCAAACCCCGTGACCTTTTCTA
Organism: Poecilia formosa; assembly: GCF_000485575.1. Lineage (NCBI taxonomy): Eukaryota > Metazoa > Chordata > Actinopteri > Cyprinodontiformes > Poeciliidae > Poecilia > Poecilia formosa. The sequence continues at coordinate 238,723 of NW_006800196.1, read as the reverse complement.
AAGGTTGTCACATTACAACCACAAACTTGAAAGTAATTTATTGGAACTTTTTTTCTTTGCAAAACAGCTCCAGATTAGTTTGATTGCTGTGAAGAGCATATAAAGTTTTGCCACAGATTCTGTGGGAGATTTTGACAGTAAAATGTGAATCACTTGACTTCATTCCCCTATATGTCTGCATGTAAGTTTACGGTTGTTGTCCTGCTGGAAGGTGAACTTTAAAGTTGCCGTTACATTTGCCCTGTGCCTGCTTGAGAAAAGCATACCCAAAGTATGATGCAACCACCATAATGCGTCATGTTGGTATGATGTGTTCAGGCTTATGTCCATTGTTAGTTTTCCATACTAGTGTTTTATATCTAGATGAGAAAGTTTCATTTTGGTTTCCTCCAGCCAGAGCATGTTCTGGTACATGCTTGCAGTGTCTCCCACATTTCCCATGAACTTTAGAGTTACCATGAGCTGCTTGGTTGCTTCTTTGATAAATGATCTGAGCATAGTTGTGCTGTACTCTTTCCCTTTTCAGATAATGGATCAAACAGTCTCTGTGGTTGGTTAAAAACTGTTCCCTGTAGTCATGATGCTGTTTGATCATTACTGTTTTCAAAGTCATATTTATATAGACATTAAATTACAAACAGGTGGACTATCTGCACTGGATTTAATTTAGAGGCACAACAATAGAGGGGGCTGAATACAAATGCATTGTACACTTTTTAAGTATATTTATTTGAGAAGCATTTTTAAAGCAATTCAACATTGTTCTTCTACCTCACAACAATGCGCTACTTGATGTCAGTATAGCACAAGTAATCTCAATAAATCAACCACTGAAGTGTTTTTATGTGACAAAATGTGAAAATATTGATGCGGTTTGAATACTTTTCAAGGCGCGGTACAGATAAAGTATGTTACTGCAGTGAGTAGAACTAATAGGACTTACTGCATGATGTATAGGTCTAATTTCTTATAATAAACCTCTGGTGCGATGAAAATTGATTGTTAGTTTTTGCATCTTCCCTGCAGTCTCAGCGTCAGTGAATTAATAATACCTGTTTATGCTTGTGAAAACATCCTTCTTTTCAGCAAGCATATGTACTATCCTCTTTGAGGTGCCGTGATGGCAGCGTAATGAACATGCCACAAATGATAATTCAAGTCCCCCTCCATGGTGTAGTTATTTCTCCCATCATTGAGACTGAGCACGAAGCTTTAACAGCCTATCACCATTAGAGGTAACAAAATCTTTTTTTTTTTTTTTTTCTTCTCACTGTCAGTACATTCTCTCTCCCATCAGAACTCGTGGTGCCTAATTAAATGTATTTAGCATCATAAATATTCCAGGGGGACAGGTTGACACAGTGAATTAATGTCTCGCCTCAATGCCACAGCCACTCTGTGGGCTGTGGGAGGGGGGAAAGTTAGCCTGATGCCAGGTAAATGCTGTGGCTTTCATGTCTTGTTATAAATCTGTGTTGCTTTCAAGTACAGCGCAACAGAAGCTACACTGATACTGATTAAGTCACAGAGCAGGCCAAGAGTTACCTCCGAAGAAACTGCAGGAACTACAAGATGACATTTAGTATGAATTTTATAACTAGTAGTTCACTAATAAACACAGGGCAATCTTGGTATTTTAAGATGTAAAAAAAACAAAAAAAAAAAAACACCAACAAAGTGTGTCTGTTCATCCTTTCACGTCTAATTTAATTTAATATTTAGTGCCAATTGACAAAAAAAATGTCACCTGAAGGCACTTTACAAGGCCACTAAACCTAGTTGGAATCAAAATATGTTCAAAGAAATAAATTCCTATACAGGCACAGTATAAGATTCAGTTACATACTCTCCGATTTATTTCAGTTTCTTAAGCCAATTTCCTTGAGCCATTGACTTGGCATTAATATCTCATCCAGAACAAGCGTGTGGCAAGAGTGGCCAGGATTAACTCCCTTATGAGAAAGAGACACGGCCAATAGCTGGAGAACTTTCAATGGACAGAAAAGCAAAGAGAGTAGATACCACTGGTGGCCATAATAACTGCATCTCTACCGGATAAGACATACAGCTAAACAGAGACTGTCTGGGTCAAGAGAACCTTTTAAGGACAAACATACAAAAGAAGCACACCAAAGCTACTTTCACACAGCTGGTCTTGATGCTAAATTCTGAGTTTTTACCAAAATGTGTTATTTTTATGTGGACATTTTGGCTAATTAAATGTAACTGCAAATAGACTTCTGTGCGGACGGAAGTAATAATTGATGTTGTCGTCTATGGTTAAATGTCAAAGTTGTCTTTTTATGATCTTATTGTCACAAGACCATAAAAAGACAAAGCAAGCTAAAGGGGTAAAAACATAACTAATAGCAAAGCCATTGTTTATGTCTTCTTCTGGGGCAGAATTATGACACATGCCTTATGTCAATGAAGTAAAAGTCAGATATAATGTGACATGATTGTTAGTAAAAAAAAAAAAAAAACGTAATGGCAATATTGACACTCACAATGGCTTTGTCTATCAAAGTGACACAGTTAAATACAAAACCAGTGGTACACAAAAGTACACAGTTACTTGCAACAAAGGCAAAGATGGCAGCTTTCGTTGCACAATGGCAACGAAAACGCACTAGGCCACTGTAGAGAGGAAAAACAAAGAGCAAACAAATGCAATGTCAGCAATTATAGGAGCTGTGTCAATGACAGAGACACAAATATGTGAATTACTTTGCAATGAATACCAGAAAGAATTACAAAGGGAGTACACAGAGTTAATGGTAATAGTAGTAATGACTCCGTTAATGGCTTTTTCCAAGAGAGATATAGCTAAACACTAAACCACTGACCTATGAGTACTTCCTATGAAAAAGAAAAACAGTGAATACAATGTTGACACCAATAGTTCTGTCTATACTATGTATGACCTCCAATTTTATGTGATAGAAAGTGGTGACCTAAGAGCCTCAGCCATGAATTAATAGGATTTTAAGATGGTGTATCCCCACCTCATATTGCTGGGAATTGTGCCAGTGTCATCTTCTCTACAATACCTTCCACAAATCCCCACAGCAGACAGGAGGGAATTCTGCATGGTTTTGATGAGGCATCCCAAGACTTCACCCTTGCAAAGTGAAATGTTTTACAGTTTATTTGTGGCCCTTTTTTTAATGTGAGAAACAAGGAAAAGTGTTTGTGTCTGCCAAACCACAATTTTCCAAACTGAGCTGAGGGGGGCTGGAGAGCATAGAGTTATTTGTTATTATGTTCATTTTTAAATCCAGGTGTTTTTTTCCCCATTTTCTCTTGCCTGTGAACATGCACATAGCTCGCTTTTCTCCTCAACACGTGTAATTGCAATATGCAAGAGCTAAACTAATTTTACAACACTGGAACACCTGTATTCATCTCCATATTAATAGAAAACAGAAAGTATAAATCCCAATTTTCCAGCAGCCACTGTCAGTGGAGATGTTCCTTGAGGGAGAAGGCTGTCTCCTCTCCATTAAAATATTGGTGCTCTCCTCTCGTTTTCCCTTTAGAGCGTTCATTTTGAGCCTAAATCAGATATCGTAATTATGAATGGCACCCAGTCTACATCACAGGGCTTGACACTTCTAATATCCGTATGTGCCAATGTGCTTTTAAGCTTCCAATGCTGGGGTGCTCTCTGTGTTGAGTTATGGTGCTTTGTGGCGCCGCTGTACAATACAGGCCCCTGTGAGTCTCATTTGGCTATGGAAAGGGGAGATTTGACAGATAGGCTCATTTGGATTTAACACAAGTGCACTGCCCTGAGACGTCTTGCAGGAAAGTAGGGAAACTTTTGTGGAAGTCTAGAAACTGGGAAAATCTGTCTTTTACACTCCATCCAAACAGGATTTTACCCTTCAGTGACCATTTAAAGATCACTGAATCTTTAAATGGATCACTGAGATCATGTGAAATCATTACTCAGGATTAATTGTCTAACCATTCCAAACAAATATATAAATCTCAGCAATACTAAATAATATTTTGGCATACAAATTTAGACATAAATCTAATCTTATCAAATCAATTGTACTTACATGTTTACAACAGCAATGTAAAGGAATAAAAAGAGCTAAAATGAAGAGATGACCTAAGACCTCTGGCAGTAGATAAACAGCAAAGTGGCTCAGAAACACATTACACTCAGGATTAGAGCACTGTGGGATGTGGTAAGATCCTGGACAACTGATTCATTTCCACCAATTGGATCAATGTGGATCAAAATCTTGTAGATTTTTCTGACATCTTGGTGAACCTACGTCACAAAGCATTAAGGTGTTTCTTGAGGGAAAGGGGAATCAGCTTGTAAATCTATGTGTCATCTGTATAAAGATGAAAAGAAATGAAGAATTGACCCATTAAAGTATGTGGCACCAAAATGGATCCTTGAGGAACACCATAACTTACAGCAGCAGCAGAGAAAAAAATGTTCCTGGTTGAACTGGACAGATAAATATGAAATGATCCACTGACTACAATAAAGTTCAATCTCATTTGTCTGTTTGTAAGAGGAGAATGATCAACCATAGCAAATGTTGCAGTTGAATCCTAAAAAAATGAAATAAAAAGAAACCAATTTAAGCGATACTGACTCTATTACACAATGTATCCTGAAACCTAACTGGAATTTGTCCATTATTGTTGTTGCTACTCAAAAATAATGGTTGATGTGTAAGTCCCACCTGCCTCAGTAGCAATGCAAGTCATTACACCGTGGACAGAAAAGCACATAACACCTATGTCAGGTCAGGCTCTACAAAGGTATGGTGTATGTGGGTGGTCTAACTTGCCTCATTAGTAACAACACAAGATGTGGTCTAATGAACTTAAGACAATGCTAATTAATGGAAGAGAACAAAGGCTTAACATTTCTAGAAAGTGTGAAGTGCCGAATCTGCTTGTACGACAGCATTTAAACCACCTTAATCCGCTCCTGACGCATAGCGTGGCGCCTCGACCACACGTCAGGTGGCAGGTCAGAAGGGGGCAGCTCCATACCTCAGCAGATATAGTCACCTGTGACAATCCTTTATGGGCTGATAAAGTAAAGGAAGTCTCTCCAGGAGCAGTGCAGTGACTTGGCGGATGGTGTCCCTGGGGAGCAGGTGTCAGGGTTGTCTATCAGGAGCCTGAAAGGAGAAAAGGGACGTGTTACGGGGCTCTATTGTATCCCAGTTGTCATTGACTGATCGGGTCCATTTAGCTGGCTTTCACAGTGAATGAAACCACCTGAATAGATGAAAGCGAGACAGCCTTCCTGACAAACAAGGAGCCCTGGAATATTCATGGAGGATCTGCGAGGAAAAGATTAATGTATTAGAAATTAAAATGGGGCCTGGACGTATGATCTTGCTCTAACACTTGGCCAGACCTGTGTCACCCGCCGCTAGCGCCTGAAGTCGGCACATGCCGCTGCCAAGGTGGAGAGGAATCATTAAGCACCCTGCCATTGTGTGAGCAGAATAATCAAACTTCACCCCTTCCACCGCCACCACCACCACCACCACCACACACACACACACACACACACCTCCACAGCCCCTTCCTCATTCTTTCCCACAGCACTGACAATGAATAATTCTGGAGCCATTTGCAATGTTAACGGCACCTATCTGGGCCATCCATGCCTTTATGATAAGAGCTCCAAATATGCATTTCAACAGTCTGAACAGAAGCTGCTTCACCGGCATTTCAAAGGACACCTGTCAGTCATCTGAAAGAGCTGTCAGTCTCTGTCACGCAACGGTGCCAGTGAAATGGCCCAAAAGATAATCTTTACTCTCCCTCTTTCTGTCTCTCCACCTCTCTCTTTCAGATCACAGCAGTTACATTTGCAATAGAGTGACAAGTGATTTACACTGGAAAATGGATTGTGTTTAAACTGAAAAAAAGAGGGCAGGTGGAAGGGGGGGTATTCTTTTAGGCTGTGTTATTCTTCACTAGAGTACAGCTGTATCAAATATGCTATCATAAATGTGATCTGGGCTACACTGAATGTCATTATCCGTGATACTATGAGCAGTAGATGGGCGACTGAGCTCAAAGGTGACTTTGATGAATCCTATCTCACTAAACAGAGCTGTGTGTGTGCGTGATGAGTTGCGGTAAGAAGCGCTGGATCAAACAGGTTTCCAAAAAGTTTGACCTTCTTTTGGTGGGAATTTATCTTCAAAGATAGATGGCTTGTATGTGATTAAGTACCTACATGGCAATAGATTTTTTTTCTTAGCAATCCCTTTTCTTTGACTTGACATGCTGATGTAATTTCTCAGATTGTAGCTACAGTATATGGGCGCTTTGTTGAAAGGAAAGCAAAAGAAGCCCTTTCCTTCTCCACATGTATGCCAGGAATTTGTTTAAGCATGACCAGCTTGTGTGCCACCAGCTGTTGGTGATATTTACAGCTGAGTGCAGAGGATGTGTTTGGACCGGGGCTCGCAGGGCCGCAGCGGCGCTGGGCTCGGTCCCACTCCCCTCGTGGCCACTCCGAGGGCAAAGGCAGCCTGCATTTGCGGCACAGACTGTGTGGCAACACGAAATCACAACGCAGAGGTGCACAGACTGACACATAACGTGGTTTTGCATACATGACAAGCTGCTGGCTCAGCAGAGTTGGGAGCAAATTATGCACTTTGAACACACTGAATGTGAATCTAAAGAATGACCTTTCTGACAACTCCCTTCCCTATCCAGCTAAGTAAAGAATATCCTTAGTGAGTGTGGTCAAGTTGTCTCACTGTAGAAGATCTTTTTCCCTATTACTGTAAAGAGATTGCAGCTAAAAATCAAGAAAAAGAACTTCAGTAGCTCATTTCACTCACTGAAGTTCTCAAGAATTTTTTGACATAGCCACGAACTATTATAAAATTCTCAAGATATGATAATCTTGAGGAAAAAACTACTGTTTTTAAAGTAATATTGTATTTACACCAAAATTTTAAATACAGATGTAAAACATAAACTATTTGCTTATATTTAAAACAGAATAGCCATAATTAATATCATTATAATTGGTTATAAAGCTGTTTGAATAAATTGTCAATATATGACATCTATTTGTTATTTTACCCCAAAACAACAAACTTTAATGTATTACATAAAAACACAAAGTAGCCTGTGAATGTCAAATGGAAGTTTTACATATAAGGTGTGTTTTTTATATAAGCAATAAACCCTTTTTGCCTCTTAACTAATAAATCAAATCTAGTGCAACCTGTTACCTTCAGAAATCCACTTATTAATAAGTAGAGTCCACCTGTGTAACTAAATCTCAATATAATTCCAGATTTTGAACAAACAGCATCATGAAGACCACAAAACACAGCCGGTAAAAAGTTGTGGAGACATTTAAAGAAGAGTTACTGTAATGATGATTCTATAAGATGCATCATAGATTACCAAATTACTAGGTTTTGATTGAGAGAAAGTATGACTGAGCTCAGGATGAACAAACAATTTAAATGTCTTAAACATTTAAAGTGGTCAAGACAGTTTCAGCTGCTTTATATACTAAGCTTGCATATGTGGTTGCTTTGGAGGAGCTATAGAGATCCACAGCTCTGATTGGCGCTGTGGATCAACAGGAAAACTAGAAGGCATTCACAAATCAGGCCTAAATGAACAAATAAATGTAAAGATGAATAAGGCTAAATGCAGATCAATCCTGGAAGAAAAACTGTTGCAGAATGCTGTAAAAGAAAGATATGCAGCAAATCACTTAGGGCTGTGAGAGGTATGTTGCTTTAGTTTCCCGACCACTACATGCTTTATGTGTCTGAAAATATTTCCAAACACCAGAGTCTGTCCTTTTGCAAACAAGAGGGAAGTGTAGGAGTTTTTTCAGCCAGCTGGTAGGCAGTTGTAGCAGGATAGAAAGGGGCAGCACTGCACTACTTGATGCTTTGTACAGCTGCGTGGAACTGATTCCTTTGGCATTATGGCGGACATCCCATTGAAAGGCCTTTAATTGCATGATAGTTCATTTTAGTAGTTGTGTAACTTTTTTTAAACCTTGCCATACCTTGATGTTGGTGACCGACCCACATGGGCTGTGAAACTGTCCTCAGTGTGTTCCTTGGATCACTGCCCAGAGTTAGAGTCACTTAAGTTCATCCAGTGATCGCCAAAACAGCGCTCTCTGGAAATTCTCATGCTTATCCATCCAAAATTCTTTGTTTTCCAGCAAAACATCCCCCATTTTCAGGCAGAACAAACAGCAATTTGACAAGCCATTTGAATTTTGGGCACTCCTCTTTGTCACATAGTTTCCACACCATGCCCCGCTCCGCCGACAATCTTCTCATTGTGGCTCCGGGAGGATATAGTTCAAGGCGTGAGTCACCCGATGAATGTTCACGTTCATTTCGAGGCACAGTGGGCCGGCATAATCCCTGTTACTGAACCGTGACTCACTAGGTCTTGTTTGGATTGAGTGTTCTGTCCTCCTTTCGTTGCAAAAAAAAAAAAAGAATATACGCTTGCGCTTTTGACTAGATGAAGTGCAGTGAGACTCTTGCTGACAATATTATGCATGTCAGAAAGACAACAAGGTCGTTGTGAACAAAAACATTACTAGGATTCAAATAATTCATGACTGACAGAAACATTGTTAGTTAATCAAATGAAGTGGATAAAGGAACAAAAGCTGGGAGTTATCCTCTCTGCAGTTTCTTTCCCCCCAGTTTGAAATTCTCACAAATGATGCTTGTAAAACAGCTTTCTTACAAATTATTCAGCAGCTCTGGTTCCGCAGTTGAAAAAGTCACACATAGACAGCCATTTACCTGAGTCACAAATGACTATGTAATTGAGTCCTGAGGGAAAATAACTCAGCTTAACTACTGGAAATAATGTGTAAATTCAATACATTTTCTAATGAGCTCATTTGAGTTTGCTGCAATTATCTTTGCTAGTCTAGGTGCAGATAGGATTCTGCAGCTGAGCTGAGGTGAACAAAAAAAGAAAAAAAAAGAAACGCATTTCCCCCTTGCATTCATTAAAATTAGCATATGGACCTGTCAACACTTCCTAGAGACGCGTTGTAACAATGCCATTTAGCCCTGCGTTGAGCTATGCCGTTGGAATGAATGCATGCGGTTGGTAAATGCCTCCCCACCCTCAGCGACGGGGCGGAATGGGACTGGCAGTGCTGGCTCTGACGCACAAAAGAGGCTGCGTTTTAACAGCCAGGCCCTGGCCTGTGACCAGGGGCCATCCACATCAACACTGCTCACTCTCCACCATACCTCCCAGCTAGAGGCCCAGCCAACCGGCTCTTTGCGCACAGAGACTGACAGCGAGAGGGATAAAGGAGGAGGAACTGTCTGTGAGGGTGGGTCGGTGTGAGCAAAGAGGAAATGACAGATGTGAAGGCAGGTAGATCTCTCACTATGGTGGGCTGTGAGGAACTTCAAAAAAGATCTCTCTCCACAAATCCTTTTAATATTCTTATCAAAACGTGCCAGGATTGAAAGGCTGATGAGCAAAAACAGATCCTTTATTGTTGTTTGTCATCGTTACACTGGAGCTGCCAGTGAGGAAAGGTATTGTTGCTCAGTGGAGCGGTCAAGGCTCCTCTTGCATTGTTGTGCCAGGATTTTAAAGCAGGCGCGAGTTATCAATAGACCGCAGACTATTCGACTCACTCAGCTGTGCCACTCGATACACTTCAGAACCTCACACAATTGGCCCGTTTATTGACAAACACTTCTCTAGATGCATCCAGGTTCATGTCTTTTTTTTCTTTTCTTTGTTTTTTTAACATAAACGGAGCTCTCACTTTCCCTTTTAAGCACAAAGATGACACATTTGCAATTACGAAAATCTCATTAGCCATTTCGCCATGTGAAGAAACAAACCTGGAAATTTGCTTTAGGTGGCAGATCTGGATGTAGTGAATTAAAGCTCCATGAAAGTGAATGGAGGAATGAAAGGCAGAGAGGACAAGGCCTCAGCTGTGCACTGCACTGATCTGCACACTGTGATTACCTCGAGCAGGAAAACCGAATGTAAAGGCCTTGGGCTGGCTTTGATATTTCCATCCTCCTTGTGTCTGCCATGACCTGGACTACATCTAACAGACCTAGACTGGAGGTCAGTAGGAATCAAGAGGAGAAGATAGGAGATGAGATCAGAGAATAGGGGAGGAAATAAAAAGGACATAAATTATAAAATTATTGCATCTGGTTGCATTACAGCTTTTTCTATATCTTTTCACAAAACATCTAAAATGTGTAACATGCATTTTTATTCCACCTGTTTTAGTTCAATAACTTTCAAAATCTATTACAACCAACTGCCTTTGGACGTCACCAATTAGAGGTTTTGGACTAAGTGGTTTGTTACCACCAGGCCGTTTGGTGCAGGGACAAAACGGCCTGCATTAAGTGTGTAATTAAATGGAGAATATCTGGCCAACTAAGGTGTTGTCTTTGACAAGAATGAGAACATTTAAAAATGTGCCATTGAAAGTTAATATAGGATTAAGCTGAATCAAGTTCTAGATATGTTTAGTTGGACTGATCAGCTGAGACAAAGAAATAGCTTTTTTATCTGTTTAAAAAAAGAGATTCAACTGAACAAACAACCAACCTTTTATGGTTGTGTTGCGTCTTAGGAAAAAAAAAGAATATGAATTGATCAAAATAAGTGAGAAAACTTTCCAGTATAGCTCTATGGGAATTAAACTGCCGTTCCTAAATCTTCTACAAAGCTTTCCAGCGACAGCTCACAACCGTTTCTCAAAACATGTTTTGTGTGTGTGCGTGTGTGTGAGAGTGAGTAGAGTAATACAGCCTAGCTCAAATTTCTCTCATCCCTTCAAGCGCAAAATACAAAAAGGCCCCGGCTGCCAGTACCTGATTCAATCAAGTGTGTTACACTGTATACCCATGGGCAACAAGGCGACTTATATTTTAATTAATAATGTAATACTGTGGTCTCAAAGGCCTGGCCTTTGGCGTTCTGCTGCTTTCCTTTCCCTTTTTCTGGCTGTAGGTAAAAACTAATAAAGTAGCAAGCAAATATTTTGGAAGCATCTTTCAGTCACACAAAATCAGATTAGCTGCTTGAAATACTGTTTAAGCCACTGCATGATTCAAAGAAATACATTTTATAACATTAGGTGATAGAGAAAAATTGATCAGAACAAAATACCATAAAAATAAACATGTAGGGTATCAGAATATTCAATATGTCCTGATAAGGCAAAGCTAATAATGTGAATGAAAGCTAACAATAAAGGTTTTAAAGAGAGATGTAGCCTTGGGTGCTATGTTGTGAGGTATAACAAGCACAGTCAAGGATGAAAGCACGCTTCTTTGGAGACTGTGTGCTGGGAAAGAAGCCTGAGGGAGCTCAGGGGCTTTGGGTTACAGGCAGTATTCAACCTTTCTCTGCAGCCATGCACACCATAACAACAGTGGCTTTTTTTAAAGTAGACCATGGGAGGAACTAAATCTTTTGTTTATATATAGCTAAGTGTTAATTAAATAAGTTTGAGTAACCCCAAACCATGTAAAATACCTGCTGATGCCTTGTTTCTGTTTGGCCACAGTGGTCAAAAAAGCGATTCTTGCAAATATAATTTAAAAAATGTTTAAATACGATCATAACTAATAAAAGGTCTGGCTTAGACTACTTTACATGTGTAGCAACCCATACAATTTAATTAGTCAACATGAGCACAACCAAAAAGTAAATGTAAAATGATTATTTTTGCCCTTAGAGAAAGACCGTCTCCCTGTGCTCTGTCAAAAGGTCAATTATGGCCTCAAACCGGCATGCAGTGACAGTGACCTGGAAGCGCTACTGATGACCCCACATCCAGGGGCCCAAAAGAGTTGATCATCTAACATGCAGGCTGCCCGGAGCCATGGAAATCTGACATTTGTCCTTATTCAAATGAACACAAACAATATGCATCTCATGCCTCACCCTAAACCTGTGCCAAATCTAAGGCAGAGGGACGGACACTCTTAGCGCGTTGTCCTCCAAGTATTTGCTATTCCCTGCGAATGCAGCCCCACAGCAAACACACACAGAGCCAGCCGTTAGTGCAAGTGGGCTGCAAAAGGCAACACTGTCACCAGAAGCATTGGTCACTGTGGCTGTAATCTATAGGGCGGAGTTCTCAAATTGTACTGTGTAGTGGCAGCAATTCATGTCATGTAATCTGCATGGGAAGTTTAGCATATAGAGTTGACACATCCCATGCTGATTGCAATTATTTATTTGCTTGTTTCTTTAGGGACAAATTTGAATCTTCAAATGTTTCCAAAAACATTTCAACAAAATTGTTTGATCGTGTCGCGTATCAGTTCATAGTGTTAAGGAGAAGTGTTTGTCCCATTTCAGATTTCTTCCATTTTTACTTTTTATTGTCATGCTTACAGACACAAACTAATAGACTGACATTCTGCTGCATAATTTTTCAGCTAGAGAGCAGAATCTGTGGTTCACCTCAGGTACAACAAGCTGTCTTGGTTCTGCAACAAAACAGCACCACCATGTTTGACTGTGATCTTCATTTGGTGAAATAATGTTTTAGTTTTACATCAGATGAAATCTACCAAAAAGGTTTCACATTTAACTGAGGCAAGTGAGGCTTAAAATGTTGCCCTGGGTTCTTCTGCAGACTCTTAGATGAGTCTGTGATGTGCTCTTGCTGGGATGGCCAATGTTCACCACTGCTTTATGTTTTTGCACTTGTAGGTAATGACTCTCTGTGGATGTCTATAGTCAGAGCGCCTCAGAAATTGCTTTGTAATCCTTTCCAGAGTGATTTCAACAGTGGTTTTATTTATAATTAGTCCTTGATTTTTTTTAGAATGGATACTGATGTGGTGGTTTTTAAATACTTTTGTCTACTTCATGATGTCAGACTAGTTCTTGTTTGCAGTTAATCACAGTTGATTCATGATTTGACAAGGGGGCGGAAAGACTGGGAACAGTTACTTTTTTTGTAAAAAGCCAAAGCAGCTTTATTTCCCCCAGTCAATGAAATAATGTGATTTTTTTTTTTTGCTTTTATTCAGGTTATGTATTTCTGATATTATTTTTTGCTTTGAGATCTTAGAAGCTTAAATATGCAAAAATAAAATTAGTGAGGGGGCAAGTACTTCTATATGACACTATGGCAACAGCCTAAATGATCTGCATTACTTACAACTCAAAGACTATTTCATAGTAATGTCTAAGTAAACTTTAGAACCTGTCCTTAGTGTTTGCTGACTCATCAATCTCCAATTAGAGATGTTTATTGTTAAAAAAAGAGGAATAAAAATGTGGCATTTTATGCTTAATAAACGGATATTGGAGGAAAACCATTCCATTTAACATTTAAACAACCGTTATTAATTTACATCTCTGATTTGATCTATTTGATCATCTATGTAGTTTTTACTTAACTCAGAGTCCCATGTTTGAAATTTTGTGTTTTTCTTTATTTATTTATAAATATGTAAAATTTGACATTTTCATTCTTGACCCATCTTTGCAAGGATTTTTTTTTTTTTAGCCCCGTTTTAAACCACTTGGGAGTTTAAAACTTCAAAAACACGTAAAGAAGCCTGTTTTAAGATATATAAAAAATATAAGCCCTACATATTGCTAATTAGCCTTAATACTCTAAAAGCAGAAATGGCTGCCACACCATCACTAGTGACCTTTCACAATATGTTCTTTTTACCTATTTCTGGCTGCATTTATCTGACAAAAAGTATTCCACACAGACCAGTCTACAAACCAAGTATCTTTCTATCCCCACAGGCAAAATGGTAGCTACACAACTTCTATTTAAAAAGACTGAATTGGCTTAGACACTTATGATGACACTAAAATCAGTAAAAGTGGTAAAAGAAAAAAGTCTAAGATAGATATGTCTTTTATGCTAATATTTTTTATCCACACTTGATTCACGCAGACAGTGGATTTGCTTCAACCAAAATGGATGTCTGATGAGCTGCTCATTACACATACTTACAGGACAATTATGGCCACATTCTGTAAATACAGGACTTGTCACCCATTGTTATAGCATGAGTCATTTCTGTATAGCTTTTGAACAACAAGGTCTGTTGTTGTCAATACACTTTAAAGTTGCCTTCCTATAAAAATGCAGCTGTTAACATGTCAATGAGGCTAACTTTTTTTAATGTAATAAGACACATAATGATTAGAAATAAACTTCATAGAAAATTATTGCCTTTATGTACACTGAAAAAATGCAAAAATAACTTTAATATTCTTGCAGTAAGAAACGACAAAAAAAAATGAGCTCCAACTAGATGGAGAACAATAAAGAAAGCCATGAAAAGGAAAAACGTTGCATTTCCCAGTGAGCTGTGAACCCAAGCTCAGAAGCTTGCTTGTCAATTAACAGCATAAATTATTAGATGATCCATTTACATCAGAGCTTGAAACTTGAATCTGGTAGCTGCATCATACAACTTAAAACTTTCTCCACATTTTGTTATGTTAAACCTTTATTCCAAATTGAATAAATTAAATCTGTTTCCTCAAAATACTGTTCTGAAGACACTCAGAGATCTTAGCAACACCCTTTGGGTCGTTGTTCTGCTGAAAACTAAGCTGTGCCCCCAGTCTGATGTCAAGGTCGCTGTGGTGCAAGTTTACATACAGGGTGTCTTTGCACACTGCCATCTTTTTCTCTATCCTGACTGGTCTGCCAGTTACTGCACCAGCAAACCATCTCTATAGCATGATGCTGCCACTACCATGCTTTGCTGTGGCGATGGTATTGGCCTGCTGAGGAGCTGTGCCTGGTTTCCTCCTAGAATCCAAACAAAGGGTTCAATCTTAGTCACATCAGACCAGAGAATTTTACTTTTCTTGGTTTGAGAGTTGAAAGAGCTTATACTGATATTAGTATTCTAATCAAAAGTTTAAAAAAAATTCACTTAGAAGATTTTTTTTCTACTTAAAAGATTGAAATACAGGAATACCAAATCCACTCACTACATATTGTACATTTCTTGCCATCTCAACAATCTTTCAAAATTATGCATGCATGTCTGAATTATTCTAATGTATTAGTTGGTGAAAGAAAGTCAAAATATTTGCTGAGTTAAGTTGAAAAAACTACATCCCATCCAGTCGATGACAATAACTTATACAACTCCAAAACAAATATAAATTCTTTTTCTTTTTACAAATTTTGTAAACTGTTTTAAATTGTGTTTAATATGAATCCACTTACTGTTCTGAAGGAGAGAGGTTTGGGTAAGCACCTCTATAAGGTTATTGCCGTAACACCAGTGTACACACAGTGAATTCCCCCTGAATAGAACTTGCCCGAAGCAACACCTACCGTAGTAAATGGTTATCCATGTGGACTTCCCATCTCATGCTGTTTTGTCTGTGTGTGCAGAAGGTAGCAGCCGGGCCAGGAACCGTATGACACAGAGCAAAGGCTCCATGTCTGCAGGGTGTTCCACGGAGCATGATCATGAAAAGCAGAAACATGAAGAAAACTGCAAAAGGTTGAGCCTCAGAAACGTCTTTCCCCTGCACATCAGTTAATTTCCTCGTTTTCCCTTTGGTTTCACATCACTTTTCTATTATGTTTTGAACATGGTGAAAACGTAATACAAAAAAAGAAATCTAATCATTACACCCTCAAATGAAAAAATGGATAGCTGTGAAAAATGTACGGGAATTGTTATTTTTCACATTCTAATTCCCATCACAAGGAACCGAAAACAAACACATGCTGTATAGCAGATTGGTTTGGTGCTTTTCGCCCCGAGCCATGCAGCACACACTGATATTAGTTTTAAATACAGATTGCAGGCAATAATAGAACAGAAGAGTCCATGCCTGCCACATGGGCCTGGTCTGCAGTGCCTCACTCTGCCGGCTCAGCAAGACAACTTCAATCAAAAAGCACAAATAAAACTAGTTCTTTGGGCTCTGTCAACTATAAACTGTTATTGATCCCAGCAAAATGAAATATGTTCATGTTGATCGATCAAACATATTATCTGTGTTTTCCAGTCTATTACCAGCAAGTGGAAACTCGAGAGGTGTCAGTAAATACAGTTGGGTCACGCCGGGTAGATTCCTTTCAGGCTCTAACGGCTGTAAAAAAAAAAAAAAAAGGTGACCAAACATAAGCACTTATACTTAAAGGCAATGGACCTGCATCATGGCAAAAAGCTAAGAGCCTGGGGTGTGTACTAATGTGAAAAAAAACACTTCTGTTGCACGTTCAAGGTCTAGTGCCACTTCCGTTTGTACTGTATATCTCTTCAGCCCTTGCTAATACCCCCCCCTCCCCCCCACCCCGTTTCCACTCCCAACCCTCGCTATCGTCTACATGCGAAAGCCTTCCAGCTGGCATGGAGTGCCTGTTCTTGGCAGGTTGGAGGGAACATGAGAATTAAACCTATATCACCCCCGTAACCAGTTCTCAAATATCAGTGGAGTCCAGCACTTCACCAGGGACCGGTGAAAGGAAAGCATGTCAGTGGAACAAAAACCGTCTTCTGGCAGAGCTCCACTCAACTGTTCTGCTTGCTGCCACTACAGGAGAGAAGTTTTTCATGAAGAATTACTGAACGTGCAAATGATCGCATGGAGGAGGGATTCATGTGGAAGTTGGATAACAAAGTAAAGGATTGGTGCTTCATCTTAGACCCCACTTTTGAGGGCAAACTGCACTTGGAAAATTATAGGAGCAACAATAAAACTTGCTGACTTTATTATTTGAGATTATTTGCTGAAATACAGTTAATCCTATCTAGGGTCAAAATAAAAAGCAAAGTGCCTGACTAGAGTCAACTGTTTCCTTTAAACAAACCATATTAGCACAAGATCTGACCTGCCCACCATGTACTGGACAGCAGTACCTCTCCCCCAGTGACTGCTAGAGACAGAGACCAGAATCTGCAACCTTTCAAGGATTAATACCTAGTCAGAATACTGCAAGTGGGAATTGGTGATTATTGTGAGTTGTTCAATTTGTATTCAAACGTAAGAGCCATGGTTAAAAAAATTGGCTAGAATGGATGGATGGATGGATGGATGGATGGATGGATGGATGGATGGATGGATGGATGGATGGATGGATGGATGGATGGATGGATGGATGGATGGAT